>NW_028123988.1:1800000-2043737 GCF_965194805.1 Balaenoptera borealis
TTCGCCATTCCAGCCGCTTTACTAGCAATCTCCCTACTTGGAGCATCAGCACCTTTAACCTCCTGTTCCGTACAGGTTGCAATTTGTCCTGAGGATGAACGGGAAGACGTGGAACCAACGAGAGACTAGCTCTTGGTGTTGGGACAGGCACAGGTCACTCTATTTTCCCATCAGGAAGAAGAATTAACCACAGGCTCAGCCTGCCCCCCGGAACCAGAACAGGGCCTGAAGCCATCCTGCGCTTTTGCGGCCAGCTCCCAAAAAAGCGAGTTGTAAAATGGAGCTTCAGGGCACTGCAATTCACAAACCTGCAGAGTTATAAATGATAACTGTCGTCCACAAATATATTGAGGGAAGGCAAAGAAGAGGATTTGAAATCAAGGCAGAATTGCAGGAAACAGATTTCAGGAGGTATATTCGAATCGCCTTTAAAGCACATGAAAAGCGGCAAAACGTTGACAATGATGCCCTTGGCCAAAAAGGGCGTATGCGTTTTTTCCTGAATATATTCAGGAAAAAACGCATACGCCCTTTTTGGCCAACCAAGCAACCTGGAAAGGCAAATCAGCGCTACAAAGAAGTCTCGCTTCCCATCGGTCAAAAGGGCCATGCTGAAAAAAGTGTCAAAACCAGTAATGCAGGACAGGCCATGGAGAAATGGGAGCCTTGCTACACTGATGGGCGGGATGTAAATTGCCAAGAGCCACTCTGGAGAAGTGTCCGGTGAGTCCTGAAACATCTGAAAAACACAGCTTAGAGAGCATAGGGCACTTCCACTCATGGGGGTATAAATTGGGAAAATTAAAAATCAGCAAGACACAAGCACCCCAAAGTTTAGGGCTGCTCTGTTGACCAGGACCTCCACTTCATTCCACCTTCAATATCCCAGGAAAGAGAAAAATGGATAAAGAAGTGGTGGTCCTTATGTACAATGGAATATCACTCAGCCATGAAATCAATGTCGTAAGGTTAGTAGCAGCATGATGAGTGGATTTAGGTACGACCATTCTAAGTGAAATAAGTCACACAGAAAAGGACACTTCTCCTAAAGTATCACTGATAGAGGGAATGTAAAAACCGTTACACTTGAACTGAATTACAAAACAGAACAGAGTCACACATGCAGAAAACACACTATGGCTGCTTAACGGGAAAGGTGAGGTGGGGTGATACATAAAAGAAGGTTTTCAATTTAGCTCAGATACCGTTACATAAACCCAATATATAATAGACAAGACCTACTCCTTGCTCAGAGAAGTGGACACAACACGCCCTATTCACCGCACAAGAATATATCTGACTAATAATAATCGTAAAACCTATGTATTGATATCTCTCTGTTAGTGTGTCAAGTGGGTGTAAAGCGGCATAAACACAGCAGTGAAAAGCAGCTAAACCCCATTATAAAAATAAATTACTTTGAAACACCCATGAAACAAAGACAGTGAAAGAGAGAGAAATTCTTAGACAATGCGTTCAGGGGCTGTGATGCAACCTGGATTGACCATATCTAGACGCACAGCTGGATGAGACATAAGGGTGGACACTCTTGGGGCTGAGACGTTTGGTGAGGTTGGGTGAGCAAACACAGACCCTTTAAAGTAATACTGCGTGGTACCCATCGCATGGGTCCCAAATCTCCAGGTTCAAGGGCATCTTCCTACATCAAAAACATGCATGAGAAACCCAGAAGATGGTACACCGTGTGATGGGGAATGGTTTCTAAAACGCACCTCATTTCTCATCTCCTTGTGCCTGGGTTCGCAATTCCAGCCACTTTACTAGCAAGCTCCCTACTTGGAGCATCAGCACCTTTAACCTCCTGTTCCATACAGGTTGCAATCTGTCCTGAGGATAAACGGGAAGACGTGGAACCAACGAGAGACTAGCTCTTGGTGTTGGGACAGGCACAGGTCACTCTATATTCCCATCAGAAAGAAGAATTAACCACAGGCTCATCCTGCCCCCTGGAACCAGAACAGGGCCTGAAGCCGTCCTGCCCTTTTGCGGCCAGCTACCAAAAAAGCGAGTTGTAAAATGGAGGTTCAGGGCACTGCAATTCACAAACCTGCAGAGTTATAAATGATAACTCTCGTCCACAAATATATTGAGGGAAGGCAAAGAAAAGGATTTGAAATCATGGCAGAATTGCAGGAAACAGATTTCAGGAGGTAGATACGAATCGCCTTTAAAGCACATGAAAAGCGGCAAAACGTTGACAATGATGCCCTTGGCCAAAAAGGGCGTATGCGTTTTTTCCTGAATATATTCAGGAAAAAACGCATACGCCCTTTTTGGCCAACCAAGCAACCTGGAAAGGCAAATCAGCGCTACAAAGAAGTCTCGCTTCCCATCGGTCAAAAGGGCCATGCTGAAAAAAGTGTCAAAACCAGAAATGCAGGACAGGCCATGGAGAAATGGGAGCCTTGCTACACTGATGGGCGGGATGTAAATTGCCAACAGCCACTGTGGAGAAGTGTCCGGTGAGTCCTGAAACATCTGAAAAACACAGCTTAGAGAGCATAGGGCACTTCCACTCATGGGGGTATAAATTGGGAAAATTAAAAATCAGCAAGACACAAGCACCCCAAAGTTTAGGGCTGCTCTGTTGACCAGGACTTCCACTTCATTCCACCTTAAATATCCCAGGAAAGAGAAAAATGGGTAAAGAAGTTGTGGTCCTTATGTACAATGGAATATCACTCAGCCATGAAATCAATGTCATAAGGCTAGTAGCAGCATGATGAGTGGATTTAGGTACGACGATTCTAAGTGAAATAAGTCACACAGAAAAGGACACTTCTCATAAGGTATCACTGATAGAGGGAATGTAAAAACCGTTACACTTGAACTGAATTACAAAACAGAACAGAGTCACACATGCAGAAAACACACTATGGCTGATTAACGGGAAAGGTGAGGTGGGGTGATACATAAAAGAAGGTTTTCAATTTAGCTCAGATACCGTTCCATAAACCCAATATGTAATAGACAAGACCTACTCCTTGCTCAGAGAACTGGACTCAACACGCCCTATTCACGGCACAAGAATATATCTGACTAGTAATAATCGTAAAACCTATGTATTGATATCTCTCTGTTAGTGTGTCAAGTGGGTGTAAAGCGGCATAAACACAGCAGTGAAAAGCAGCTAAATCCCATTATGAAAATAAATTACTTTGAAAAACCCATGAAACAAAGACAGTGAAAGAGAGAGAAATTCTTACACAATGCGTTCAGGGCCTGTGATGCAACCTGGATTGACCATATCTAGACCCACAGCTGGATGAGACATAAGGGTGGACACTCTTGGGGCTGAGAGGTTTGGTGAGGTTGGGTGAGCAAACACAGACCCTTTAAAGTAATACTGCGTGGTACCCATCGCATGGGTCCCAAATCTCCAGGTTCAAGGGCATCTTCCTACATCGAAAACATGCATGAGAAACCCAGAAGATGGTACACCGTGTGATGGGGAAAGGTTTCTAAAACGCACCTCATTTCTCATCTCCTTGTGCCCGGATTCGCCATTCCAGCCGCTTTACTAGCAATCTCCCTACTTGGAGCATCAGCACCTTTAACCTCCTGTTCCGTACAGGTTGCAATTTGTCCTGAGGATGAACGGGAAGACGTGGAACCAACGAGAGACTAGCTCTTGGTGTTGGGACAGGCACAGGTCACTCTATTTTCCCATCAGGAAGAAGAATTAACCACAGGCTCAGCCTGCCCCCCGGAACCAGAACAGGGCCTGAAGCCATCCTGCGCTTTTGCGGCCAGCTCCCAAAAAAGCGAGTTGTAAAATGGAGCTTCAGGGCACTGCAATTCACAAACCTGCAGAGTTATAAATGATAACTGTCGTCCACAAATATATTGAGGGAAGGCAAAGAAGAGGATTTGAAATCAAGGCAGAATTGCAGGAAACAGATTTCAGGAGGTATATTCGAATCGCCTTTAAAGCACATGAAAAGCGGCAAAACGTTGACAATGATGCCCTTGGCCAAAAAGGGCGTATGCGTTTTTTCCTGAATATATTCAGGAAAAAACGCATACGCCCTTTTTGGCCAACCAAGCAACCTGGAAAGGCAAATCAGCGCTACAAAGAAGTCTCGCTTCCCATCGGTCAAAAGGGCCATGCTGAAAAAAGTGTCAAAACCAGTAATGCAGGACAGGCCATGGAGAAATGGGAGCCTTGCTACACTGATGGGCGGGATGTAAATTGCCAAGAGCCACTCTGGAGAAGTGTCCGGTGAGTCCTGAAACATCTGAAAAACACAGCTTAGAGAGCATAGGGCACTTCCACTCATGGGGGTATAAATTGGGAAAATTAAAAATCAGCAAGACACAAGCACCCCAAAGTTTAGGGCTGCTCTGTTGACCAGGACCTCCACTTCATTCCACCTTCAATATCCCAGGAAAGAGAAAAATGGATAAAGAAGTGGTGGTCCTTATGTACAATGGAATATCACTCAGCCATGAAATCAATGTCGTAAGGTTAGTAGCAGCATGATGAGTGGATTTAGGTACGACCATTCTAAGTGAAATAAGTCACACAGAAAAGGACACTTCTCCTAAAGTATCACTGATAGAGGGAATGTAAAAACCGTTACACTTGAACTGAATTACAAAACAGAACAGAGTCACACATGCAGAAAACACACTATGGCTGCTTAACGGGAAAGGTGAGGTGGGGTGATACATAAAAGAAGGTTTTCAATTTAGCTCAGATACCGTTACATAAACCCAATATATAATAGACAAGACCTACTCCTTGCTCAGAGAAGTGGACACAACACGCCCTATTCACCGCACAAGAATATATCTGACTAATAATAATCGTAAAACCTATGTATTGATATCTCTCTGTTAGTGTGTCAAGTGGGTGTAAAGCGGCATAAACACAGCAGTGAAAAGCAGCTAAACCCCATTATAAAAATAAATTACTTTGAAACACCCATGAAACAAAGACAGTGAAAGAGAGAGAAATTCTTAGACAATGCGTTCAGGGGCTGTGATGCAACCTGGATTGACCATATCTAGACGCACAGCTGGATGAGACATAAGGGTGGACACTCTTGGGGCTGAGACGTTTGGTGAGGTTGGGTGAGCAAACACAGACCCTTTAAAGTAATACTGCGTGGTACCCATCGCATGGGTCCCAAATCTCCAGGTTCAAGGGCATCTTCCTACATCAAAAACATGCATGAGAAACCCAGAAGATGGTACACCGTGTGATGGGGAATGGTTTCTAAAACGCACCTCATTTCTCATCTCCTTGTGCCTGGGTTCGCAATTCCAGCCACTTTACTAGCAAGCTCCCTACTTGGAGCATCAGCACCTTTAACCTCCTGTTCCATACAGGTTGCAATCTGTCCTGAGGATAAACGGGAAGACGTGGAACCAACGAGAGACTAGCTCTTGGTGTTGGGACAGGCACAGGTCACTCTATATTCCCATCAGAAAGAAGAATTAACCACAGGCTCATCCTGCCCCCTGGAACCAGAACAGGGCCTGAAGCCGTCCTGCCCTTTTGCGGCCAGCTACCAAAAAAGCGAGTTGTAAAATGGAGGTTCAGGGCACTGCAATTCACAAACCTGCAGAGTTATAAATGATAACTCTCGTCCACAAATATATTGAGGGAAGGCAAAGAAAAGGATTTGAAATCATGGCAGAATTGCAGGAAACAGATTTCAGGAGGTAGATACGAATCGCCTTTAAAGCACATGAAAAGCGGCAAAACGTTGACAATGATGCCCTTGGCCAAAAAGGGCGTATGCGTTTTTTCCTGAATATATTCAGGAAAAAACGCATACGCCCTTTTTGGCCAACCAAGCAACCTGGAAAGGCAAATCAGCGCTACAAAGAAGTCTCGCTTCCCATCGGTCAAAAGGGCCATGCTGAAAAAAGTGTCAAAACCAGAAATGCAGGACAGGCCATGGAGAAATGGGAGCCTTGCTACACTGATGGGCGGGATGTAAATTGCCAACAGCCACTGTGGAGAAGTGTCCGGTGAGTCCTGAAACATCTGAAAAACACAGCTTAGAGAGCATAGGGCACTTCCACTCATGGGGGTATAAATTGGGAAAATTAAAAATCAGCAAGACACAAGCACCCCAAAGTTTAGGGCTGCTCTGTTGACCAGGACTTCCACTTCATTCCACCTTAAATATCCCAGGAAAGAGAAAAATGGGTAAAGAAGTTGTGGTCCTTATGTACAATGGAATATCACTCAGCCATGAAATCAATGTCATAAGGCTAGTAGCAGCATGATGAGTGGATTTAGGTACGACGATTCTAAGTGAAATAAGTCACACAGAAAAGGACACTTCTCATAAGGTATCACTGATAGAGGGAATGTAAAAACCGTTACACTTGAACTGAATTACAAAACAGAACAGAGTCACACATGCAGAAAACACACTATGGCTGATTAACGGGAAAGGTGAGGTGGGGTGATACATAAAAGAAGGTTTTCAATTTAGCTCAGATACCGTTCCATAAACCCAATATGTAATAGACAAGACCTACTCCTTGCTCAGAGAACTGGACTCAACACGCCCTATTCACGGCACAAGAATATATCTGACTAGTAATAATCGTAAAACCTATGTATTGATATCTCTCTGTTAGTGTGTCAAGTGGGTGTAAAGCGGCATAAACACAGCAGTGAAAAGCAGCTAAATCCCATTATGAAAATAAATTACTTTGAAAAACCCATGAAACAAAGACAGTGAAAGAGAGAGAAATTCTTACACAATGCGTTCAGGGCCTGTGATGCAACCTGGATTGACCATATCTAGACCCACAGCTGGATGAGACATAAGGGTGGACACTCTTGGGGCTGAGAGGTTTGGTGAGGTTGGGTGAGCAAACACAGACCCTTTAAAGTAATACTGCGTGGTACCCATCGCATGGGTCCCAAATCTCCAGGTTCAAGGGCATCTTCCTACATCGAAAACATGCATGAGAAACCCAGAAGATGGTACACCGTGTGATGGGGAAAGGTTTCTAAAACGCACCTCATTTCTCATCTCCTTGTGCCCGGATTCGCCATTCCAGCCGCTTTACTAGCAATCTCCCTACTTGGAGCATCAGCACCTTTAACCTCCTGTTCCGTACAGGTTGCAATTTGTCCTGAGGATGAACGGGAAGACGTGGAACCAACGAGAGACTAGCTCTTGGTGTTGGGACAGGCACAGGTCACTCTATTTTCCCATCAGGAAGAAGAATTAACCACAGGCTCAGCCTGCCCCCCGGAACCAGAACAGGGCCTGAAGCCATCCTGCGCTTTTGCGGCCAGCTCCCAAAAAAGCGAGTTGTAAAATGGAGCTTCAGGGCACTGCAATTCACAAACCTGCAGAGTTATAAATGATAACTGTCGTCCACAAATATATTGAGGGAAGGCAAAGAAGAGGATTTGAAATCAAGGCAGAATTGCAGGAAACAGATTTCAGGAGGTATATTCGAATCGCCTTTAAAGCACATGAAAAGCGGCAAAACGTTGACAATGATGCCCTTGGCCAAAAAGGGCGTATGCGTTTTTTCCTGAATATATTCAGGAAAAAACGCATACGCCCTTTTTGGCCAACCAAGCAACCTGGAAAGGCAAATCAGCGCTACAAAGAAGTCTCGCTTCCCATCGGTCAAAAGGGCCATGCTGAAAAAAGTGTCAAAACCAGTAATGCAGGACAGGCCATGGAGAAATGGGAGCCTTGCTACACTGATGGGCGGGATGTAAATTGCCAAGAGCCACTCTGGAGAAGTGTCCGGTGAGTCCTGAAACATCTGAAAAACACAGCTTAGAGAGCATAGGGCACTTCCACTCATGGGGGTATAAATTGGGAAAATTAAAAATCAGCAAGACACAAGCACCCCAAAGTTTAGGGCTGCTCTGTTGACCAGGACCTCCACTTCATTCCACCTTCAATATCCCAGGAAAGAGAAAAATGGATAAAGAAGTGGTGGTCCTTATGTACAATGGAATATCACTCAGCCATGAAATCAATGTCGTAAGGTTAGTAGCAGCATGATGAGTGGATTTAGGTACGACCATTCTAAGTGAAATAAGTCACACAGAAAAGGACACTTCTCCTAAAGTATCACTGATAGAGGGAATGTAAAAACCGTTACACTTGAACTGAATTACAAAACAGAACAGAGTCACACATGCAGAAAACACACTATGGCTGCTTAACGGGAAAGGTGAGGTGGGGTGATACATAAAAGAAGGTTTTCAATTTAGCTCAGATACCGTTACATAAACCCAATATATAATAGACAAGACCTACTCCTTGCTCAGAGAAGTGGACACAACACGCCCTATTCACCGCACAAGAATATATCTGACTAATAATAATCGTAAAACCTATGTATTGATATCTCTCTGTTAGTGTGTCAAGTGGGTGTAAAGCGGCATAAACACAGCAGTGAAAAGCAGCTAAACCCCATTATAAAAATAAATTACTTTGAAACACCCATGAAACAAAGACAGTGAAAGAGAGAGAAATTCTTAGACAATGCGTTCAGGGGCTGTGATGCAACCTGGATTGACCATATCTAGACGCACAGCTGGATGAGACATAAGGGTGGACACTCTTGGGGCTGAGACGTTTGGTGAGGTTGGGTGAGCAAACACAGACCCTTTAAAGTAATACTGCGTGGTACCCATCGCATGGGTCCCAAATCTCCAGGTTCAAGGGCATCTTCCTACATCAAAAACATGCATGAGAAACCCAGAAGATGGTACACCGTGTGATGGGGAATGGTTTCTAAAACGCACCTCATTTCTCATCTCCTTGTGCCTGGGTTCGCAATTCCAGCCACTTTACTAGCAAGCTCCCTACTTGGAGCATCAGCACCTTTAACCTCCTGTTCCATACAGGTTGCAATCTGTCCTGAGGATAAACGGGAAGACGTGGAACCAACGAGAGACTAGCTCTTGGTGTTGGGACAGGCACAGGTCACTCTATATTCCCATCAGAAAGAAGAATTAACCACAGGCTCATCCTGCCCCCTGGAACCAGAACAGGGCCTGAAGCCGTCCTGCCCTTTTGCGGCCAGCTACCAAAAAAGCGAGTTGTAAAATGGAGGTTCAGGGCACTGCAATTCACAAACCTGCAGAGTTATAAATGATAACTCTCGTCCACAAATATATTGAGGGAAGGCAAAGAAAAGGATTTGAAATCATGGCAGAATTGCAGGAAACAGATTTCAGGAGGTAGATACGAATCGCCTTTAAAGCACATGAAAAGCGGCAAAACGTTGACAATGATGCCCTTGGCCAAAAAGGGCGTATGCGTTTTTTCCTGAATATATTCAGGAAAAAACGCATACGCCCTTTTTGGCCAACCAAGCAACCTGGAAAGGCAAATCAGCGCTACAAAGAAGTCTCGCTTCCCATCGGTCAAAAGGGCCATGCTGAAAAAAGTGTCAAAACCAGAAATGCAGGACAGGCCATGGAGAAATGGGAGCCTTGCTACACTGATGGGCGGGATGTAAATTGCCAAGAGCCACTGTGGAGAAGTGTACGGTGAGTCCTGAAACATCTGAAAAACACAGCTTAGAGAGCATAGGGCACTTCCACTCATGGGGGTATAAATTGGGAAAATTAAAAATCAGCAAGACACAAGCACCCCAAAGTTTAGGGCTGCTCTGTTGACCAGGACCTCCACTTCATTCCACCTTCAATATCCCAGGAAAGAGAAAAATGGATAAAGAAGTTGTGGTCCTTATGTACAATGGAATATCACTCAGCCATGAAATCAATGTCGTAAGGTTAGTAGCAGCATGATGAGTGGATTTAGGTACGACCATTCTAAGTGAAATAAGTCACACAGAAAAGGACACTTCTCATAAGGTATCACTGATAGAGGGAATGTAAAAACCGTTACACTTGAACTGAATTACAAAACAGAACAGAGTCACACATGCAGAAAACACACTATGGCTGCTTAACGGGAAAGGTGAGGTGGGGTGATACATAAAACAAGGGTATCAAATTAGCTCAGATACCGTTCCATAAACCCAATATGTAATAGACAAGACCTACTCCTTGCTCAGAGAACTGGACTCAACACGCCCTATTCACGGCACAAGAATATATCTGACTAGTAATAATCGTAAAACCTATGTATTGATATCTCTCTGTTAGTGTGTCAAGTGGGTGTAAAGCGGCATAAACACAGCAGTGAAAAGCAGCTAAATCCCATTATGAAAATAAATTACTTTGAAAAACCCATGAAACAAAGACAGTGAAAGAGAGAGAAATTCTTACACAATGCGTTCAGGGCCTGTGATGCAACCTGGATTGACCATATCTAGACCCACAGCTGGATGAGACATAAGGGTGGACACTCTTGGGGCTGAGAGGTTTGGTGAGGTTCGGTGAGCAAACACAGACCCTTTAAAGTAATACTGCATGGTACCCATCGCATGGGTCCCAAATCTCCAGGTTCAAGGGCATCTTCCTACATCGAAAACATGCATGAGAAACCCAGAAGATGGTACACCGTGTGATGGGGAAAGGTTTCTAAAACGCACCTCATTTCTCATCTCCTTGTGCCCGGATTCGCCATTCCAGCCGCTTTACTAGCAATCTCCCTACTTGGAGCATCAGCACCTTTAACCTCCTGTTCCGTACAGGTTGCAATTTGTCCTGAGGATGAACGGGAAGACGTGGAACCAACGAGAGACTAGCTCTTGGTGTTGGGACAGGCACAGGTCACTCTATTTTCCCATCAGGAAGAAGAATTAACCACAGGCTCAGCCTGCCCCCCGGAACCAGAACAGGGCCTGAAGCCATCCTGCGCTTTTGCGGCCAGCTCCCAAAAAAGCGAGTTGTAAAATGGAGCTTCAGGGCACTGCAATTCACAAACCTGCAGAGTTATAAATGATAACTGTCGTCCACAAATATATTGAGGGAAGGCAAAGAAGAGGATTTGAAATCAAGGCAGAATTGCAGGAAACAGATTTCAGGAGGTATATTCGAATCGCCTTTAAAGCACATGAAAAGCGGCAAAACGTTGACAATGATGCCCTTGGCCAAAAAGGGCGTATGCGTTTTTTCCTGAATATATTCAGGAAAAAACGCATACGCCCTTTTTGGCCAACCAAGCAACCTGGAAAGGCAAATCAGTGCTACAAAGAAGTCTCGCTTCCCATCGGTCAAAAGGGCCATGCTGAAAAAAGTGTCAAAACCAGAAATGCAGGACAGGCCATGGAGAAATGGGAGCCTTGCTACACTGATGGGCGGGATGTAAATTGCCAAGAGCCACTCTGGAGAAGTGTCCGGTGAGTCCTGAAACATCTGAAAAACACAGCTTAGAGAGCATAGGGCACTTCCACTCATGGGGGTATAAATTGGGAAAATTAAAAATCAGCAAGACACAAGCACCCCAAAGTTTAGGGCTGCTCTGTTGACCAGGACCTCCACTTCATTCCACCTTCAATATCCCAGGAAAGAGAAAAATGGATAAAGAAGTGGTGGTCCTTATGTACAATGGAATATCACTCAGCCATGAAATCAATGTCGTAAGGTTAGTAGCAGCATGATGAGTGGATTTAGGTACGACCATTCGAAGTGAAATAAGTCACACAGAAAAGGACACTTCTCATAAAGTATCACTGATAGAGGGAATGTAAAAACCGTTACACTTGAACTGAATTACAAAACAGAACAGAGTCACACATGCAGAAAACACACTATGGCTGCTTAACGGGAAAGGTGAGGTGGGGTGATACATAAAAGAAGGTTTTCAATTTAGCTCAGATACCGTTACATAAACCCAATATGTAATAGACAAGACCTACTCCTTGCTCAGAGAACTGGACTCAACACGCCCTATTCACCGCACAAGAATATATCTGACTAATAATAATCGTAAAACCTATGTATTGATATCTCTCTGTTAGTGTGTCAAGTGGGTGTAAAGCGGCATAAACACAGCAGTGAAAAGCAGCTAAACCCCATTATAAAAATAAATTACTTTGAAACACCCATGAAACAAAGACAGTGAAAGAGAGAGAAATTCTTAGACAATGCGTTCAGGGGCTGTGATGCAACCTGGATTGACCATATCTAGACGCACAGCTGGATGAGACATAAGGGTGGACACTCTTGGGGCTGAGACGTTTGGTGAGGTTGGGTGAGCAAACACAGACCCTTTAAAGTAATACTGCGTGGTACCCATCGCATGGGTCCCAAATCTCCAGGTTCAAGGGCATCTTCCTACATCAAAAACATGCATGAGAAACCCAGAAGATGGTACACCGTGTGATGGGGAAAGGTTTCTAAAACGCACCTCATTTCTCATCTCCTTGTGCCTGGGTTCGCAATTCCAGCCACTTTACTAGCAAGCTCCCTACTTGGAGCATCAGCACCTTTAACCTCCTGTTCCATACAGGTTGCAATCTGTCTTGAGGATAAACGGGAAGACGTGGAACCAACGAGAGACTAGCTCTTGGTGTTGGGACAGGCACAGGTCACTCTATATTCCCATCAGAAAGAAGAATTAACCACAGGCTCATCCTGCCCCCTGGAACCAGAACAGGGCCTGAAGCCGTCCTGCCCTTTTGCGGCCAGCTACCAAAAAAGCGAGTTGTAAAATGGAGGTTCAGGGCACTGCAATTCACAAACCTGCAGAGTTATAAATGATAACTCTCGTCCACAAATATATTGAGGGAAGGCAAAGAAAAGGATTTGAAATCATGGCAGAATTGCAGGAAACAGATTTCAGGAGGTAGATACGAATCGCCTTTAAAGCACATGAAAAGCGGCAAAACGTTGACAATGATGCCCTTGGCCAAAAAGGGCGTATGCGTTTTTTCCTGAATATATTCAGGAAAAAACGCATACGCCCTTTTTGGCCAACCAAGCAACCTGGAAAGGCAAATCAGCGCTACAAAGAAGTCTCGCTTCCCATCGGTCAAAAGGGCCATGCTGAAAAAAGTGTCAAAACCAGAAATGCAGGACAGGCCATGGAGAAATGGGAGCCTTGCTACACTGATGGGCGGGATGTAAATTGCCAAGAGCCACTCTGGAGAAGTGTCCGGTGAGTCCTGAAACATCTGAAAAACACAGCTTAGAGAGCATAGGGCACTTCCACTCATGGGGGTATAAATTGGGAAAATTAAAAATCAGCAAGACACAAGCACCCCAAAGTTTAGGGCTGCTCTGTTGACCAGGACCTCCACTTCATTCCACCTTAAATATCCCAGGAAAGAGAAAAATGGATAAAGAAGTTGTGGTCCTTATGTACAATGGAATATCACTCAGCCATGAAATCAATGTCGTAAGGTTAGTAGCAGCATGATGAGTGGATTTAGGTACGACCATTCGAAGTGAAATAAGTCACACAGAAAAGGACACTTCTCATAAGGTATCACTGATAGAGGGAATGTAAAAACCGTTACACTTGAACTGAATTACAAAACAGAACAGAGTCACACATGCAGAAAACACACTATGGCTGCTTAACGGGAAAGGTGAGGTGGGGTGATACATAAAACAAGGGTATCAAATTAGCTCAGATACCGTTCCATAAACCCAATATGTAATAGACAAGACCTACTCCTTGCTCAGAGAACTGGACTCAACACGCCCTATTCATCGCACAAGAATATATCTGACTAGTAATAATCGTAAAACCTATGTATTGATATCTCTCTGTTAGTGTGTCAAGTGGGTGTAAAGCGGCATAAACACAGCAGTGAAAAGCAGCTAAATCCCATTATGAAAATAAATTACTTTGAAAAACCCATGAAACAAAGACAGTGAAAGAGAGAGAAATTCTTACACAATGCGTTCAGGGCCTGTGATGCAACCTGGATTGACCATATCTAGACCCACAGCTGGATGAGACATAAGGGTGGACACTCTTGGGGCTGAGAGGTTTGGTGAGGTTGGGTGAGCAAACACAGACCCTTTAAAGTAATACTGCGTGGTACCCATCGCATGGGTCCCAAATCTCCAGGTTCAAGGGCATCTTCCTACATCGAAAACATGCATGAGAAACCCAGAAGATGGTACACCGTGTGATGGGGAAAGGTTTCTAAAACGCACCTCATTTCTCATCTCCTTGTGCCCGGATTCGCCATTCCAGCCGCTTTACTAGCAATCTCCCTACTTGGAGCATCAGCACCTTTAACCTCCTGTTCCGTACAGGTTGCAATTTGTCCTGAGGATGAACGGGAAGACGTGGAACCAACGAGAGACTAGCTCTTGGTGTTGGGACAGGCACAGGTCACTCTATTTTCCCATCAGGAAGAAGAATTAACCACAGGCTCAGCCTGCCCCCCGGAACGAGAACAGGGCCTGAAGCCATCCTGCGCTTTTGCGGCCAGCTCCCAAAAAAGCAAGTTGTAAAATGGAGCTTCAGGGCACTGCAATTCACAAACCTGCAGAGTTATAAATGATAACTGTCGTCCACAAATATATTGAGGGAAGGCAAAGAAGAGGATTTGAAATCAAGGCAGAATTGCAGGAAACAGATTTCAGGAGGTATATTCGAATCGCCTTTAAAGCACATGAAAAGCGGCAAAACGTTGACAATGATGCCCTTGGCCAAAAAGGGCGTATGCGTTTTTTCCTGAATATATTCAGGAAAAAACGCATACGCCCTTTTTGGCCAACCAAGCAACCTGGAAAGGCAAGTCAGCGCTACAAAGAAGTCTCGCTTCCCATCGGTCAAAAGGGCCATGCTGAAAAAAGTGTCAAAACCAGAGATGCAGGACAGGCCATGGAGAAATGGGAGCCTTGCTACACTGATGGGCGGGATGTAAATTGCCAAGAGCCACTCTGGAGAAGTGTCCGGTGAGTCCTGAAACATCTGAAAAACACAGCTTAGAGAGCATAGGGCACTTCCACTCATGGGGGTATAAATTGGGAAAATTAAAAATCAGCAAGACACAAGCACCCCAAAGTTTAGGGCTGCTCTGTTGACCAGGACCTCCACTTCATTCCACCTTCAATATCCCAGGAAAGAGAAAAATGGATAAAGAAGTGGTGGTCCTTATGTACAATGGAATATCACTCAGCCATGAAATCAATGTCGTAAGGTTAGTAGCAGCATGATGAGTGGATTTAGGTACGACCATTCTAAGTGAAATAACTCACACAGAAAAGGACACTTCTCATAAAGTATCACTGATAGAGGGAATGTAAAAACCGTTACACTTGAACTGAATTACAAAACAGAACAGAGTCACACATGCAGAAAACACACTATGGCTGCTTAACGGGAAAGGTGAGGTGGGGTGATACATAAAAGAAGGTTTTCAATTTAGCTCAGATACCGTTACATAAACCCAATATGTAATAGACAAGACCTACTCCTTGCTCAGAGAAGTGGACACAACACGCCCTATTCACCGCACAAGAATATATCTGACTAATAATAATCGTAAAACCTATGTATTGATATCTCTCTGTTAGTGTGTCAAGTGGGTGTAAAGCGGCATAAACACAGCAGTGAAAAGCAGCTAAACCCCATTATAAAAATAAATTACTTTGAAACACCCATGAAACAAAGACAGTGAAAGAGAGAGAAATTCCTAGACAATGCGTTCAGGGGCTGTGATGCAACCTGGATTGACCATATCTAGACGCACAGCTGGATGAGACATAAGGGTGGACACTCTTGGGGCTGAGACGTTTGGTGAGGTTGGGTGAGCAAACACAGACCCTTTAAAGTAATACTGCGTGGTACCCATCGCATGGGTCCCAAATCTCCAGGTTCAAGGGCATCTTCCTACATCAAAAACATGCATGAGAAACCCAGAAGATGGTACACCGTGTGATGGGGAAAGGTTTCTAAAACGCACCTCATTTCTCATCTCCTTGTGCCTGGGTTCGCAATTCCAGCCACTTTTCTAGCAAGCTCCCTACTTGGAGCATCAGCACCTTTAACCTCCTGTTCCATACAGGTTGCAATCTGTCCTGAGGATAAACGGGAAGACGTGGAACCAACGAGAGACTAGCTCTTGGTGTTGGGACAGGCACAGGTCACTCTATATTCCCATCAGAAAGAAGAATTAACCACAGGCTCATCCTGCCCCCTGGAACCAGAACAGGGCCTGAAGCCGTCCTGCCCTTTTGCGGCCAGCTACCAAAAAAGCGAGTTGTAAAATGGAGGTTCAGGGCACTGCAATTCACAAACCTGCAGAGTTATAAATGATAACTCTCGTCCACAAATATATTGAGGGAAGGCAAAGAAAAGGATTTGAAATCATGGCAGAATTGCAGGAAACAGATTTCAGGAGGTAGATACGAATCGCCTTTAAAGCACATGAAAAGCGGCAAAACGTTGACAATGATGCCCTTGGCCAAAAAGGGCGTATGCGTTTTTTCCTGAATATATTCAGGAAAAAACGCATACGCCCTTTTTGGCCAACCAAGCAACCTGGAAAGGCAAATCAGCGCTACAAAGAAGTCTCGCTTCCCATCGGTCAAAAGGGCCATGCTGAAAAAAGTGTCAAAACCAGAAATGCAGGACAGGCCATGGAGAAATGGGAGCCTTGCTACACTGATGGGCGGGATGTAAATTGCCAAGAGCCACTCTGGAGAAGTGTCCGGTGAGTCCTGAAACATCTGAAAAACACAGCTTAGAGAGCATAGGGCACTTCCACTCATGGGGGTATAAATTGGGAAAATTAAAACTCAGCAAGACACAAGCACCCCAAAGTTTAGGGCTGCTCTGTTGACCAGGACCTCCACTTCATTCCACCTTAAATATCCCAGGAAAGAGAAAAATGGATAAAGAAGTTGTGGTCCTTATGTACAATGGAATATCACTCAGCCATGAAATCAAT
The DNA here is from genome assembly GCF_965194805.1 of Balaenoptera borealis. Classification (NCBI taxonomy): domain Eukaryota; kingdom Metazoa; phylum Chordata; class Mammalia; order Artiodactyla; family Balaenopteridae; genus Balaenoptera; species Balaenoptera borealis. Next base: position 1,816,801 of record NW_028123988.1, read on the forward strand.
GTCGTAAGGTTAGTAGCAGCATGATGAGTGGATTTAGGTACGACGATTCTAAGTGAAATAAGTCACACAGAAAAGGACACTTCTCATAAGGTATCACTGATAGAGGGAATGTAAAAACCGTTACACTTGAACTGAATTACAAAACAGAACAGAGTCACACATGCAGAAAACACACTATGGCTGCTTAACGGGAAAGGTGAGGTGGGGTGATACATAAAAGAAGGTTTTCAATTTAGCTCAGATACCGTTCCATAAACCCAATATGTAATAGACAAGACCTACTCCTTGCTCAGAGAACTGGACTCAACAAGCCCTATTCACGGCACAAGAATATATCTGACTAGTAATAATCGTAAAACCTATGTATTGATATCTCTCTGTTAGTGTGTCAAGTGGGTGTAAAGCGGCATAAACACAGCAGTGAAAAGCAGCTAAACCCCATTATAAAAATAAATTACTTTGAAACACCCATGAAAGAAAGACAGTGAAAGTGAGAGAAATTCTTAGACAATGCGTTCAGGGGCTGTGATGCAACCTGGATTGACAATATCTAGACCCACAGCTGGATGAGACATAAGGGTGGACACTCTTGGGGCTGAGAGGTTTGGTGAGGTTGGGTGAGCAAACACAGACCCTTTAAAGTAATACTGCGTGGTACCCATCGCATGGGTCCCAAATCTCCAGGTTCAAGGGCATCTTCCTACATCGAAAACATGCATGAGAAACCCAGAAGATGGTACACCGTGTGATGGGGAAAGGTTTCTAAAACGCACCTCATTTCTCATCTCCTTGTGCCCGGGTTCGCCATTCCAGCCGCTTTACTAGAAAGCTCCCTACTTGGAGCATCAGCACCTTTAACCTCCTGTTCCATACAGGTTGCAATCTGTCCTGAGGATAAACGGGAAGACGTGGAACCAGCGAGAGACTAGCTCTTGGTGTTGGGACAGGCACAGGTCACTCTATATTCCCATCAGAAAGAAGAATTAACCACAGGCTCAGCCTGCCCCCCGGAACCAGAACAGGGCCTGAAGCCATTCTGCGATTTTGCGGCCAGCTCCCTTAAAAACGAGTTGTAAAATGGAGGTTCAGGGCACTGCAATTCACAAACCTGCAGAGTTATAAATGATAACTCTCGTCCACAAATACATTGAGGGAAGGCAAAGAAGAGGATATGAAATCAAGGCAGAATTGCAGGAAACAGATTTCAGGAGGTAGATTCGAATCGCATTTAAAGCACATGAAAAGCGGCAAAACGTTGACAATGATGCCCTTGGCCAAAAAGGGCGTATGCGTTTTTTCCTGAATATATTCAGGAAAAAACGCATACGCCCTTTTTGGCCAAGCAAGCAACCTGGAAAGGCAAATCAGCGCTACAAAGAAGTCTCGCTTCCCATCGGTCAAAAGGGCCATGCTGAAAAAATTGTCAAAACCAGAAATACAGGACAGGCCATGGAGAAATGGGAGCCTTGCTACACTGATGGGCGGGATGTAAATTGCCAACAGCCACTGTGGAGAAGTGTACGGTGAGTCCTGAAACATCTGAAAAACACAGCTCAGAGAGCATAGGGCACTTCCACTCATGGGGGTATAAATTGGGAAAATTAAAAATCAGCAAGACACAAGCACCCCAAAGTTTAGGGCTGCTCTGTTGACCAGGACCTCCACTTCATTCCACCTTCAATATCCCAGGAAAGAGAAAAATGGGTAAAGAAGTTGTGGTCCTTATGTACAATGGAATATCACTCAGCCATGAAATCAATGTCATAAGGCTAGTAGCAGCATGATGAGTGGATTTAGGTACGACGATTCTAAGTGAAATAAGTCACACAGAAAAGGACACTTCTCATAAGGTATCACTGATAGAGGGAATGTAAAAACCGTTACACTTGAACTGAATTACAAAACAGAACAGAGTCACACATGCAGAAAACACACTATGGCTGCTTAACGGGAAAGGTGAGGTGGGGTGATACATAAAAGAAGGTTTTCAATTTAGCTCAGATACCGTTCCATAAACCCAATATGTAATAGACAAGACCTACTCCTTGCTCAGAGAACTGGACTCAACACGCCCTATTCACGGCACAAGAATATATCTGACTAGTAATAATCGTAAAACTTATGTATTGATATCTCTCTGTTAGTGTGTCAAGTGGGTGTAAAGCGGCATAAACACAGCAGTGAAAAGCAGCTAAACCCCATTATAAAAATAAATTACTTTGAAACACCCATGAAACAAAGACAGTGAAAGAGAGAGAAATTCTTACACAATGCGTTCAGGGCCTGTGATGCAACCTGGATTGACCATATCTAGACCCACAGCTGGATGAGACATAAGGGTGGACACTCTTGGGGCTGAGAGGTTTGGTGAGGTTGGGTGAGCAAACACAGACCCTTTAAAGTAATACTGCGTGGTACCCATCGCATGGGTCCCAAATCTCCAGGTTCAAGGGCATCTTCCTACATCGAAAACATGCATGAGAAACCCAGAAGATGGTACACCGTGTGATGGGGAAAGGTTTCTAAAACGCACCTCATTTCTCATCTCATTGTGCCCGGGTTCGCCATTCCAGCCGCTTTACTAGCAATCTCCCTACTTGGAGCATCAGCACCTTTAACCTCCTGTTCCGTACAGGTTGCAATTTGTCCTGAGGATGAACGGGAAGACGTGGAACCAACGAGAGACTAGCTCTTGGTGTTGGGACATGCACAGGTCACTCTATTTTCCCATCAGGAAGAAGAATTAACCACAGGCTCAGCCTTCCCCCCGGAACCAGAACAGGGCCTGAAGCCATCCTGCGCTTTTACGGCCAGCTACCAAAAAAGCGAGTTGTAAAATGGAGGTTCAGGGCACTGCAATTCACAAACCTGCAGAGTTATAAATGATAACTCTCGTCCACAAATATATTGAGGGAAGGCAAAGAAGAGGATTTGAAATCAAGGCAGAATTGCAGGAAACAGATTTCAGGAGGTATATTCGAATCGCCTTTAAAGCACATGAAAAGCGGCAAAACGTTGACAATGATGCCCTTGGCCAAAAAGGGCGTATGCGTTTTTTCCTGAATATATTCAGGAAAAAACGCATACGCCCTTTTTGGCCAACCAAGCAACCAGGAAAGGCAAATCAGCGCTACAAAGAAGTCTCGCTTCCCATCGGTCAAAAGGGCCATGCTGAAAAAAGTGTCAAAACCAGAAATGCAGGACAGGCCATGGAGAAATGGGAGCCTTGCTACACTGATGGGCAGGATGTAAATTGCCAAGAGCCACTCTGGAGAAGTGTCCGGTGAGTCCTGAAACATCTGAAAAACACAGCTTAGAGAGCATAGGGCACTTCCACTCATGGGGGTATAAATTGGGAAAATGAAAAATCAGCAAGACACAAGCACCCCAAAGTTTAGGGCTGCTCTGTTGACAATGACCTCCACTTCATTCCACTTTAAATATCCCAGGAAAGAGAAAAATGGATAAAGAAGTTGTGGTCCTTATGTACAATGGAATATCACTCAGCCATGAAATCAATGTTGTAAGGTTAGTAGCAGCATGATGAGTGGATTTAGTTACGACGATTCTAAGTGAAATAAGTCACACAGAAAAGGACACTTCTCATAAGGTATCACTGATAGAGGGAATTTAAAAACCGTTACACTTGAACTGAATTACAAAACAGAACAGAGTCACACATGCAGAAAACACACTATGGCTGCTTAACGGAAAAGGTGAGGTGGGGTGATACATAAAACAAGGGTATCAAATTAGCTCAGATACCGTTCCATAAACCCAATATGTAATAGACAAGACCTACTCCTTGCTCAGAGAAGTGGACACAACACGCCCTATTCACCGCACAAGAATATATCTGACTAATAATAATCGTAAAACCTATGTATTGATATCTCTCTGTTAGTGTGTCAAGTGGGTGTAAAGCGGCATAAACACAGCAGTGAAAAGCAGCTAAACCCCATTATAAAAATAAATTACTTTGAAACACCCATGAAACAAAGACAGTGAAAGAGAGAGAAATTCTTAGACAATGCGTTCAGGGGCTGTGATGCAACCTGGATTGACCATATCTAGACGCACAGCTGGATGAGACATAAGGGTGGACACTCTTGGGGCAGAGACGTTTGGTGAGGTTGGGTGAGCAAACACAGACCCTTTAAAGTAATACTGCGTGGTACCCATCGCATGGGTCCCAAATCTCCAGGTTCAAGGGCATCTTCCTACATCAAAATCATGCATGAGAAACCCAGAAGATGGTACACCGTGTGATGGGGAAAGGTTTCTAAAACGCACCTCATTTCTCATCTCCTTGTGCCTGGGTTCGCCATTCCAGCCACTTTACTAGCAAGCTCCCTACTTGGAGCATCAGCACCTTTAACCTCCTGTTCCATACAGGTTGCAATCTGTCCTGAGGATAAACGGGAAGACGTGGAACCAACGAGAGACTAGCTCTTGGTTTTGGGACAGGCACAGGTCACTCTATATTCCCATCAGAAAGAAGAATTAACCACAGGCTCATCCTGCCCCCCGGAACCAGAACAGGGCCTGAAGCCGTCCTGCCCTTTTGCGGCCAGCTACCAAAAAAGCGAGTTGTAAAATGGAGGTTCAGGGCACTGCAATTCACAAACCTGTAGAGTTATAAATGATAACTCTCGTCCACAAATATATTGAGGGAAGGCAAAGAAGAGGATTTGAAATCAAGGCAGAATTGCAGGAAACAGATTTCAGGAGGTATATTCGAATCGCCTTTAAAGCACATGAAAAGCGGCAAAACGTTGACAATGATGCCCTTGGCCAAAAAGGGCGTATGCGTTTTTTCCTGAATATATTCAGGAAAAAACGCATACGCCCTTTTTGGCCAACCAAGCAACCAGGAAAGGCAAATCAACGCTACAAAGAAGTCTCGCTTCCCATCGGTCAAAAGGGCCATGCTGAAAAAAGTGTCAAAACCAGAAATGCAGGACAGGCCATGGAGAAATGGGAGCCTTGCTACAGTGATGGGCAGGATGTAAATTGCCAAGAGCCACTCTGGAGAAGTGTCCGGTGAGTCCTGAAACATCTGAAAAACACAGCTTAGAGAGCATAGGGCACTTCCACTCATGGGGGTATAAATTGGGAAAATGAAAAATCAGCAAGACACAAGCACCCCAAAGTTTAGGGCTGCTCTGTTGACAATGACCTCCACTTCATTCCACTTTAAATATCCCAGGAAAGAGAAAAATGGATAAAGAAGTTGTGGTCCTTATGTACAATGGAATATCACTCAGCCATGAAATCAATGTTGTAAGGTTAGTAGCAGCATGATGAGTGGATTTAGTTACGACGATTCTAAGTGAAATAAGTCACACAGAAAAGGACACTTCTCATAAGGTATCACTGATAGAGGGAATTTAAAAACTGTTACACTTGAACTGAATTACAAAACAGAACAGAGTCACACATGCAGAAAACACACTATGGCTGCTTAACGGAAAAGGTGAGGTGGGGTGATACATAAAACAAGGGTATCAAATTAGCTCAGATACCGTTCCATAAACCCAATATGTAATAGACAAGACCTACTCCTTGCTCAGAGAAGTGGACACAACACGCCCTATTCACCGCACAAGAATATATCTGACTAATAATAATCGTAAAACCTATGTATTGATATCTCTCTGTTAGTGTGTCAAGTGGGTGTAAAGCGGCATAAACACAGCAGTGAAAAGCAGCTAAACCCCATTATAAAAATAAATTACTTTGAAACACCCATGAAACAAAGACAGTGAAAGAGAGAGAAATTCTTAGACAATGCGTTCAGGGGCTGTGATGCAACCTGGATTGACCATATCTAGACGCACAGCTGGATGAGACATAAGGGTGGACACTCTTGGGGCTGAGACGTTTGGTGAGGTTGGGTGAGCAAACACAGACCCTTTAAAGTAATACTGCGTGGTACCCATCGCATGGGTCCCAAATCTCCAGGTTCAAGGGCATCTTCCTACATCAAAAACATGCATGAGAAACCCAGAAGATGGTACACCGTGTGATGGGGAAAGGTTTCTAAAACGCACCTCATTTCTCATCTCCTTGTGCCTGGGTTCGCCATTCCAGCCACTTTAATAGCAAGCTCCCTACTTGGAGCATCAGCACCTTTAACCTCCTGTTCCATACAGGTTGCAATCTGTCCTGAGGATAAACGGGAAGACGTGGAACCAACGAGAGACTAGCTCTTGGTGTTGGGACAGGCACAGGTCACTCTATATTCCCATCAGAAAGAAGAATTAACCACAGGCTCATCCTGCCCCCCGGAACCAGAACAGGGCCTGAAGCCGTCCTGCCCTTTTGCGGCCAGCTACCAAAAAAGCGAGTTGTAAAATGGAGGTTCAGGGCACTGCAATTCACAAACCTGCAGAGTTATAAATGATAACTCTCGTCCACAAATATATTGAGGGAAGGCAAAGAAGAGGATTTGAAATCAAGGCAGAATTGCAGGAAACAGATTTCAGGAGGTATATTCGAATCGCCTTTAAAGCACATGAAAAGCGGCAAAACGTTGACAATGATGCCCTTTGCCAAAAAGGGCATATGCGTTTTTTCCTGAATATATTCAGGAAAAAACGCATACGCCCTTTTTGGCCAACCAAGCAACCAGGAAAGGCAAATCAACGCTACAAAGAAGTCTCGCTTCCCATCGGTCAAAAGGGCCATGCTGAAAAAAGTGTCAAAACCAGAAATGCAGGACAGGCCATGGAGAAATGGGAGCCTTGCTACACTGATGGGCAGGATGTAAATTGCCAAGAGCCACTCTGGAGAAGTGTCCGGTGAGTCCTGAAACATCTGAAAAACACAGCTTAGAGAGCATAGGGCACTTCCACTCATGGGGGTATAAATTGGGAAAATGAAAAATCAGCAAGACACAAGCACCCCAAAGTTTAGGGCTGCTCTGTTGACAATGACCTCCACTTCATTCCACTTTAAATATCCCAGGAAAGAGAAAAATGGATAAAGAAGTTGTGGTCCTTATGTACAATGGAATATCACTCAGCCATGAAATCAATGTTGTAAGGTTAGTAGCAGCATGATGAGTGGATTTAGTTACGACGATTCTAAGTGAAATAAGTCACACAGAAAAGGACACTTCTCATAAGGTATCACTGATAGAGGGAATTTAAAAACTGTTACACTTGAACTGAATTACAAAACAGAACAGAGTCACACATGCAGAAAACACACTATGGCTGCTTAACGGAAAAGGTGAGGTGGGGTGATACATAAAACAAGGGTATCAAATTAGCTCAGATACCGTTCCATAAACCCAATATGTAATAGACAAGACCTACTCCTTGCTCAGAGAAGTGGACACAACACGCCCTATTCACCACACAAGAATATATCTGACTAATAATAATCGTAAAACCTATGTATTGATATCTCTCTGTTAGTGTGTCAAGTGGGTGTAAAGCGGCATAAACACAGCAGTGAAAAGCAGCTAAACCCCATTATAAAAATAAATTACTTTGAAACACCCATGAAAGAAAGACAGTGAAAGTGAGAGAAATTCTTACACAATGCGTTCAGGGCCTGTGATGCAACCTGGATTGACCATATCTAGACCCACAGCTGGATGAGACATAAGGGTGGACACTCTTGGGGCTGAGAGGTTTGGTTAGGTTGGGTGAGCAAACACAGACCCTTTAAAGTAATACTGCGTGGTACCCATCGCATGGGTCCCAAATCTCCAGGTTCAAGGGCATCTTCCTACATCGAAAACATGCATGAGAAACCCAGAAGATGGTACACCGTGTGATGGGGAAAGGTTTCTAAAAGGCACCTCATTTCTCATCTCCTTGTGCCCGGGTTCGCCATTCCAGCCGCTTTACTAGAAAGCTCCCTACTTGGAGCATCAGCACCTTTAACCTCCTGTTCCATACAGGTTGCAATCTGTCCTGAGGATAAACGGGAAGACGTGGAACCAGCGAGAGACTAGCTCTTGGTGTTGGGACAGGCACAGGTCACTCTATATTCCCATCAGAAAGAAGAATTAACCACAGGCTCAGCCTGCCCCCCGGAACCAGAACAGGGCCTGAAGCCATTCTGCGATTTTGCGGCCAGCTCCCTTAAAAACGAGTTGTAAAATGGAGGTTCAGGGCACTGCAATTCACAAACCTGCAGAGTTATAAATGATAACTCTCGTCCACAAATATATTGAGGGAAGGCAAAGAAGAGGATATGAAATCAAGGCAGAATTGCAGGAAACAGATTTCAGGAGGTAGATTCGAATCGCATTTAAAGCACATGAAAAGCGGCAAAACGTTGACAATGATGCCCTTGGCCAAAAAGGGCGTATGCGTTTTTTCCTGAATATATTCAGGAAAAAACGCATACGCCCTTTTTGGCCAACCAAGCAACCTGGAAAGGCAAATCAGCGCTACAAAGAAGTCTCGCTTCCCATCGGTCAAAAGGGCCATGCTGAAAAAAGTGTCAAAACCAGAAATGCAGGACAGGCCATGGAGAAATGGGAGCCTTGCTACACTGATGGGTGGGATGTAAATTGCCAACAGCCACTGTGGAGAAGTGTACGGTGAGTCCTGAAACATCTGAAAAACACAGCTTAGAGAGCATAGGGCACTTCCACTCATGGGGGTATAAATTGGGAAAATTAAAAATCAGCAAGACACAAGCACCCAAAGTTTAGGGCTGCTCTGTTGACCAGGACCTCCACTTCATTCCACCTTAAATATCCCAGGAAAGAGAAAAATGGGTAAAGAAGTTGTGGTCCTTATGTACAATGGAATATCACTCAGCCATGAAATCAATGTCATAAGGCTAGTAGCAGCATGATGAGTGGATTTAGGTACGACGATTCTAAGTGAAATAAGTCACACAGAAAAGGACACTTCTCATAAGGTATCACTGATAGAGGGAATGTAAAAACCGTTACACTTGAACTGAATTACAAAACAGAACAGAGTCACACATGCAGAAAACACACTATGGCTGCTTAACGGGAAAGGTGAGGTGGGGTGATACATAAAAGAAGGTTTTCAATTTAGCTCAGATACCGTTCCATAAACCCAATATGTAATAGACAAGACCTACTCCTTGCTCAGAGAACTGGACTCAACACGCCCTATTCACGGCACAAGAATATATCTGACTAGTAATAATCGTAAAACCTATGTATTGATATCTCTCTGTTAGTGTGTCAAGTGGGTGTAAAGCGGCATAAACACAGCAGTGAAAAGCAGCTAAATCCCATTATGAAAATAAATTACTTTGAAAAACCCATGAAACAAAGACAGTGAAAGAGAGAGAAATTCTTACACAATGCGTTCAGGGCCTGTGATGCAACCTGGATTGACCATATCTAGACCCACAGCTGGATGAGACATAAGGGTGGACACTCTTGGGGCTGAGAGGTTTGGTGAGGTTGGGTGAGCAAACACAGACCCTTTAAAGTAATACTGCGTGGTACCCATCGCATGGGTCCCAAATCTCCAGGTTCAAGGGCATCTTCCTACATCGAAAACATGCATGAGAAACCCAGAAGATGGTACACCGTGTGATGGGGAAAGGTTTCTAAAACGCACCTCATTTCTCATCTCATTGTGCCCGGGTTCGCCATTCCAGCCGCTTTACTAGCAATCTCCCTACTTGGAGCATCAGCACCTTTAACCTCCTGTTCCGTACAGGTTGCAATTTGTCCTGAGGATGAACGGGAAGACGTGGAACCAACGAGAGACTAGCTCTTGGTGTTGGGACATGCACAGGTCACTCTATTTTCCCATCAGGAAGAAGAATTAACCACAGGCTCAGCCTGCCCCCCGGAACCAGAACAGGGCCTGAAGCCATCCTGCGCTTTTACGGCCAGCTACCAAAAAAGCGAGTTGTAAAATGGAGGTTCAGGGCACTGCAATTCACAAACCTGCAGAGTTATAAATGATAACTCTCGTCCACAAATATATTGAGGGAAGGCAAAGAAGAGGATTTGAAATCAAGGCAGAATTGCAGGAAACAGATTTCAGGAGGTATATTCGAATCGCCTTTAAAGCACATGAAAAGCGGCAAAACGTTGACAATGATGCCCTTGGCCAAAAAGGGCGTATGCGTTTTTTCCTGAATATATTCAGGAAAAAACGCATACGCCCTTTTTGGCCAACCAAGCAACCAGGAAAGGCAAATCAACGCTACAAAGAAGTCTCGCTTCCCATCGGTCAAAAGGGCCATGCTGAAAAAAGTGTCAAAACCAGAAATGCAGGACAGGCCATGGAGAAATGGGAGCCTTGCTACACTGATGGGCAGGATGTAAATTGCCAAGAGCCACTCTGGAGAAGTGTCCGGTGAGTCCTGAAACATCTGAAAAACACAGCTTAGAGAGCATAGGGCACTTCCACTCATGGGGGTATAAATTGGGAAAATGAAAAATCAGCAAGACACAAGCACCCCAAAGTTTAGGGCTGCTCTGTTGACAATGACCTCCACTTCATTCCACTTTAAATATCCCAGGAAAGAGAAAAATGGATAAAGAAGTTGTGGTCCTTATGTACAATGGAATATCACTCAGCCATGAAATCAATGTTGTAAGGTTAGTAGCAGAATGATGAGTGGATTTAGTTACGACGATTCTAAGTGAAATAAGTCACACAGAAAAGGACACTTCTCATAAGGTATCACTGATACAGGGAATTTAAAAACCGTTACACTTGAACTGAATTACAAAACAAAACAGAGTCACACATGCAGAAAACACACTATGGCTGCTTAACGGAAAAGGTGAGGTGGGGTGATACATAAAACAAGGGTATCAAATTAGCTCAGATACCGTTCCATAAACCCAATATGTAATAGACAAGACCTACTCCTTGCTCAGAGAAGTGGACACAACACGCCCTATTCACCGCACAAGAATATATCTGACTAATAATAATCGTAAAACCTATGTATTGATATCTCTCTGTTAGTGTGTCAAGTGGGTGTAAAGCGGCATAAACACAGCAGTGAAAAGCAGCTAAACCCCATTATAAAAATAAATTACTTTGAAACACCCATGAAACAAAGACAGTGAAAGAGAGAGAAATTCTTAGACAATGCGTTCAGGGGCTGTGATGCAACCTGGATTGACCATATCTAGACGCACAGCTGGATGAGACATAAGGGTGGACACTCTTGGGGCTGAGACGTTTGGTGAGGTTGGGTGAGCAAACACAGACCCTTTAAAGTAATACTGCGTGGTACCCATCGCATGGGTCCCAAATCTCCAGGTTCAAGGGCATCTTCCTACATCAAAAACATGCATGAGAAACCCAGAAGATGGTACACCGTGTGATGGGGAAAGGTTTCTAAAACGCACCTCATTTCTCATCTCCTTGTGCCTGGGTTCGCAATTCCAGCCACTTTACTAGCAAGCTCCCTACTTGGAGCATCAGCACCTTTAACCTCCTGTTCCATACAGGTTGCAATCTGTCCTGAGGATAAACGGGAAGACGTGGAACCAACGAGAGACTAGCTCTTGGTGTTGGGACAGGCACAGGTCACTCTATATTCCCATCAGAAAGAAGAATTAACCACAGGCTCATCCTGCCCCCCGGAACCAGAACAGGGCCTGAAGCCGTCCTGCCCTTTTGCGGCCAGCTACCAAAAAAGCGAGTTGTAAAATGGAGGTTCAGGGCACTGCAATTCACAAACCTGCAGAGTTATAAATGATAACTCTCGTCCACAAATATATTGAGGGAAGGCAAAGAAAAGGATTTGAAATCATGGCAGAATTGCAGGAAACAGATTTCAGGAGGTATATACGAATCGCCTTTAAAGCACATGAAAAGCGGCAAAACGTTGACAATGATGCCCTTGGCCAAAAAGGGCGTATGCGTTTTTTCCTGAATATATTCAGGAAAAAACGCATACGCCCTTTTTGGCCAACCAAGCAACCTGGAAAGGCAAATCAGCGCTACAAAGAAGTCTCACTTCCCATCGGTCAAAAGGGCCATGCTGAAAAAAGTGTCAACACCAGAAATGCAGGACAGGCCATGGAGAAATGGGAGCCTTGCTACACTGATGGGCGGGATGTAAATTGCCAAGAGCCACTCTGGAGAAGTGTCCGGTGAGTCCTGAAACATCTGAAAAACACAGCTTAGAGAGCATAGGGCACTTCCACTCATGGGGGTATAAATTGGGAAAATGAAAAATCAGCAAGACACAAGCACCCCAAAGTTTAGGGCTGCTCTGTTGACCAGGACCTCCACTTCATTCCACCTTAAATATCCCAGGAAAGAGAAAAATGGATAAAGAAGTTGTGGTCCTTATGTACAATGGAATATCACTCAGCCATGAAATCAATGTCGTAAGGTTAGTAGCAGCATGATGAGTGGATTTAGGTACGACGATTCTAAGTGAAATAAGTCACACAGAAAAGGACACTTCTCATAAGGTATCACTGATAGAGGGAATGTAAAAACCGTTACACTTGAACTGAATTACAAAACAGAACAGAGTCACACATGCAGAAAACACACTATGGCTGCTTAACGGGAAAGGTGAGGTGGGGTGATACATAAAACAAGGGTATCAAATTAGCTCAGATACCATTCCATAAACCCAATATGTAATAGACAAGACCTACTCCTTGCTCAGAGAACTGGACTCAACACGCCCTATTCACCACACAAGAATATATCTGACTAATAATAATCGTAAAACCTATGTATTGATATCTCTCTGTTAGTGTGTCAAGTGGGTGTAAAGCGGCATAAACACAGCAGTGAAAAGCAGCTAAACCCCATTATAAAAATAAATTATTTTGAAACACCCATGAAAGAAAGACAGTGAAAGTGAGAGAAATTCTTACACAATGCGTTCAGGGCCTGTGATGCAACCTGGATTGACCATATCTAGACCCACAGCTGGATGAGACATAAGGGTGGACACTCTTGGGGCTGAGAGGTTTGGTGAGGTTGGGTGAGCAAACACAGACCCTTTAAAGTAATACTGCGTGGTACCCATCGCATGGGTCCCAAATCTCCAGGTTCAAGGGCATCTTCCTACATCGAAAACATGCATGAGAAACCCAGAAGATGGTACACCGTGTGATGGGGAAAGGTTTCTAAAAGGCACCTCATTTCTCATCTCCTTGTGCCCGGATTCGCCATTCCAGCCACTTTACTAGAAAGCTCCCTACTTGGAGCATCAGCACCTTTAACCTCCTGTTCCATACAGGTTGCAATCTGTCCTGAGGATAAACGGGAAGACGTGGAACCAACGAGAGACTAGCTCTTGGTGTTGGGACAGGCACAGGTCACTCTATATTCCCATCAGAAAGAAGAATTAACCACAGGCTCAGCCTGCCCCCCGGAACAAGAACAGGGCCTGAAGCCATTCTGCGATTTTGCGGCCAGCTCCCTTAAAAACGAGTTGTAAAATGGAGGTTCAGGGCACTGCAATTCACAAACCTGCAGAGTTATAAATGATAACTCTCGTCCACAAATATATTGAGGGAAGGCAAAGAAGAGGATATGAAATCAAGGCAGAATTGCAGGAAACAGATTTCAGGAGGTAGATACGAATCGCCTTTAAAGCACATGAAAAGCGGCAAAACGTTGACAATGATGCCCTTGGCCAAAAAGGGCGTATGCGTTTTTTCCTGAATATATTCAGGAAAAAACGCATACGCCCTTTTTGGCCAACCAAGCAACCTGGAAAGGCAAATCAGCGCTACAAAGAAGTCTCGCTTCCCATCGGTCAAAAGGGCCATGCTGAAAAAAGTGTCAAAACCAGAAATGCAGGACAGGCCATGGAGAAATGGGAGCCTTGCTACACTGATGGGCGGGATGTAAATTGCCAACAGCCACTGTGGAGAAGTGTACGGTGAGTCCTGAAACATCTGAAAAACACAGCTTAGAGAGCATAGGGCACTTCCACTCATGGGGGTATAAATTGGGAAAATTAAAAATCAGCAAGACACAAGCACCCCAAAGTTTAGGGCTGCTCTGTTGACCAGGACCTCCACTTCATTCCACCTTAAATATCCCAGGAAAGAGAAAAATGGGTAAAGAAGTTGTGGTCCTTATGTACAATGGAATATCACTCAGCCATGAAATCAATGTCATAAGGCTAGTAGCAGCATGATGAGTGGATTTAGGTACGACGATTCTAAGTGAAATAAGTCACACAGAAAAGGACACTTCTCATAAGGTATCACTGATAGAGGGAATGTAAAAACCGTTACACTTGAACTGAATTACAAAACAGAACAGAGTCACACATGCAGAAAACACACTATGGCTGCTTAACGGGAAAGGTGAGGTGGGGTGATACATAAAAGAAGGTTTTCAATTTAGCTCAGATACCGTTCCATAAACCCAATATGTAATAGACAAGATCTACTCCTTGCTCAGAGAACTGGACTCAACACGCCCTATTCACGGCACAAGAATATATCTGACTAGTAATAATCGTAAAACCTATGTATTGATATCTCTCTGTTAGTGTGTCAAGTGGGTGTAAAGCGGCATAAACACAGCAGTGAAAAGCAGCTAAATCCCATTATGAAAATAAATTACTTTGAAAAACCCATGAAACAAAGACAGTGAAAGAGAGAGAAATTCTTACACAATGCGTTCAGGGCCTGTGATGCAACCTGGATTGACCATATCTAGACCCACAGCTGGATGAGACATAAGGGTGGACACTCTTGGGGATGAGAGGTTTGGTGAGGTTGGGTGAGCAAACACAGACCCTTTAAAGTAATACTGCGTGGTACCCATCGCATGGGTCCCAAATCTCCAGGTTCAAGGGCATCTTCCTACATCAAAAACATGCATGAGAAACCCAGAAGATGGTACACCGTGTGATGGGGAAAGGTTTCTAAAACGCACCTCATTTCTCATCTCCTTGTGCCCGGATTCGCCATTACAGCCGCTTTACTAGCAATCTCCCTACTTGGAGCATCAGCACCTTTAACCTCCTGTTCCGTACAGGTTGCAATTTGTCCTGAGGATGAACGGGAAGACGTGGAACCAACGAGAGACTAGCTCTTGGTGTTGGGACAGGCACAGGTCACTCTATTTTCCCATCAGGAAGAAGAATTAACCACAGGCTCAGCCTGCCCCCCGGAACCAGAACAGGGCCTGAAGCCATCCTGCGCTTTTGCGGCCAGCTCCCTAAAAAGCGAGTTGTAAAATGGAGGTTCAGGTCTCTGCAATTCACAAACCTGCAGAGTTATAAATGATAACTCTCATCCACAAATATATTGAGGGAAGGCAAAGAAGAGGATTTGAAATCAAGGCAGAATTGCAGGAAACAGATTTCAGGAGGTAGATTCGAATCGCCTTTAAAGCACATGAAAAGCGGCAAAACGTTGACAATGATGCCCTTGGCCAAAAAGGGCGTATGCGTTTTTTCCTGAATATATTCAGGAAAAAACGCATACGCCCTTTTTGGCCAACCAAGCAACCTGGAAAGGCAAATCAGCGCTACAAAGATGTCTCGCTTCCCATCGGTCAAAAGGGCCATGCTGAAAAAAGTGTCAAAACCAGAAATGCAGGACAGGCCATGGAGAAATGGGAGCCTTGCTACACTGATGGGCGGGATGTAAATTGTCAACAGCCACTCTGGAGAAGTGTACGGTGAGTCCTGAAACGTCTAAAAAGCAAAGCTTAGAGAGCATAGGGCACTTCCACTCATGGGGGTATAAATTGGGAAAATTAAAAATCAGCAAGACACAAGCACCCCAAAGTTTAGGGCTGCTCTGTTGACAAGGACCTCCACTTCATTCCACCTTCAATATCCCAGGAAAGAGAAAAATGGATAAAGAAGTTGTGGTCCTTATGTACAATGGAATATCACTCAGCCGTGAAATCAATGTCATAAGGCTAGTAGCAGCATGATGAGTGGATTTAGGTACGACGACTCTAAATGAAATAAGTCACACAGAAAAGGACACTTCTCATAAGGTATCACTTATAGAGGGAATATAAAAACCGTTACACTTGAACTGAATTACAAAACAGAACAGAGTCACACATGCAGAAAACACACTATGGTTGCTTAACGGGAAAGGTGAGGTGGGGTGATACATAAAACAAGGGTTTCAAATTAGCTCAGATACCGTTCCATAAACCCAATATGTAATAGACAAGACCTACTCCTTGCTCAGAGAACTGGACTCAACACGCCCTATTCACCGCACAAGAATATATCTGACTAGTAATAATCTTAAAACCTATGTATTGATATCTCTCTGTTAGTGTGTCAAGTGGGTGTAAAGCGGCATAAACACAGCAGTGAAAAGCAGCTAAACCCCATTATAAAAATAAATTACTTTGAAAAACCCATGAAACAAAGACAGTGAAAGAGAGAGTAATTCTTACACAATGAGTTCAGGGGCTGTGATGCAACCTGGATTGACCATATCTAGACCCACAGCTGGATGAGACATAAGGGTGGACACTGTTGCGGCTGAGAGGTTTGGTGAGGTTGGGTGAGCAAACGCAGACCCTTTAAAGTAATACTGCGTGGTACCCATCGCATGGGTCCCAAATCTCCAGTTTCAAGGGCATCTTCCTACATCGAAAACATGCATGAGATACCCAGAAGATGGTACACCGTGTGATGGGGAAAGGTTTCTAAAACGCACCTCATTTCTCATCTGCTTGTGCCCGGGTTCGCCATTCCAGCCACTTTACTAGAAATCTCCCTCCTTGGAGCATCAGCACCTTTAACCTCCTGTTCCGTACAGGTTGCAATTTGTACTGAGGATGAACGGGAAGACGTGGAACCAATGAAAGACTAGCTCTTGGTGTTGGGACAGGCACAGGTCACTCTATTTTCCCATCAGGAAGAAGAATTAACCACAGGCTCAGCCTGCCCCCCGGAACCAGAACAGGGCCTGAAGCCATCCTGCGCTTTTGTGGCCAGCTCCCTAAAAAGCGAGTTGTAAAATGGAGCTTCAGGGCACTGCAATTCACAAACATGCAGAGTTATAAATGATAACTCTCATCCACAAATATATTGAGGGAAGGCAAAGAAGAGGATTTGAAATCAAGGCAGAATTGCAGGAAACAGATTTCAGGAGGTAGATTCGAATCGCCTTTAAAGCACATGAAAAGCGGCAAAACGTTGACAATGATGCCCTTGGCCAAAAAGGGCGTATGCGTTTTTTCCTGAATATATTCAGGAAAAAACGCATACGCCCTTTTTGGCCAACCAAGCAACCTGGAAAGGCAAATCAGCGCTACAAAGATGTCTCGCTTCCCATCGGTTAAAAAGGCCATGCTGAAAAAAGTGTCAAAATCAGAAATGCAGGACAGGCCATGGAGAAATGGGAGCCATGCTACGCTGATGGGCGGGATGTAAATTGCCAACAGCCACTCTGGAGAAGCGTACGGTGAGTCCTGAAACATCTAAAAAACAAAGCTTAGAGAGCATAGGGCACTTCCACTCATGGGGGTATAAATTGGGAAAATGAAAAATCAGCAAGACACAAGCACCCCAAAGTTTAGGGCTGCTCTGTTGACAAGGACCTCCACTTCATTCCACCTTCAATATCCCAGGAAAGAGAAAAATGGATAAAGAAGTTGTGGTCCATATATACAATGGAATATCACTCAGCCATGAAATCAATGTCATAAGGCTAGTAGCAGCATGATGAGTGGATTTAGGTACGACGATTCTAAGTGAAATAAGTCACACAGAAAAGGACACTTCTCATAAGGTATCACTTATAGAGGGAATGTAAAAACCGTTACACTTGAACTGAATTACAAAACAGAACAGAGTCACACATGCAGAAAACACACTATGGCTGCTTAACGGGAAAGGTGAGGTGGGGTGATACATAAAACAAGGGTTTCAAATTAGCTCAGATACCGTTCCATAAACCCAATATGTAATAGACAAATCCTACTCCTTGCTCAGAGAAGTGGACTCAACACGCCGTATTCACCGCACAAGAATATATCTGACTAGTAATAATCTTAAAAGCTATGTATTGATATCTCTCTGTTAGTGTGTCAAGTGGGTGTAAAGCGGCATAAACACAGCAGTGAAAAGCAGCTAAACCCCATTATAAAAATAAATTACTTTGAAAAACCCATGAAACAAAGACAGTGAAAGAGAGAGAAATTCTTACACAATGCGTTCAGGGGCTGTGATGCAACCTGGATTGACCATATCTAGACCCACAGCTGGATGAGACATAAGGGTGGACACTGTTGCGGCTGAGAGGTTTAGTGAGGTTGGGTGAGCAAACGCAGACCCTTTAAAGTAATACTGCGTGGTACCCATCGCATGGGTCCCAAATCTCCAGGTTCAAGGTCATCTTCCTACATCGTAAACATGCATGAGATACCCAGAAGATGGTACACCGTGTGATGGGGAAAGGTTTCTAAAACGCACCTCATTTCTCATCTGCCTGTGCCCGGGTTCGCCATTCCAGCCACTTTACTAGCAATCTACCTACTTGGAGCATCAGCACCTTTAACCTCCTGTCCCGTACAGGTTGCAATTTGTCCTGAGGATGAACGGGAAGACGTGGAACCAATGAGAGACTAGCTCTTGGTGTTGGGACAGGCACAGGCCACTCTATTTTCCCATCAGGAAGAAGAATTAACCACAGGCTCAGCCTGCCACCCGGAACCAGAACAGGGCCTGAAGCCATCCTGCGCTATTGCGGCCAGCTCCCTAAAAAGCGAGTTGTAAAATGGAGGTTCAGGGCACTGCAATTCACAAACCTGCAGACTTATAAATGATAACTCTCGTCCACAAATATATTGAGGGAAGGCAAAGAAGAGGATTTGAAATCAAGGCAGAATTGCAGGAAACAGATTTCAGGAGGTAGATTCGAATCGCCTTTAAAGCACATGAAAAGCGGCAAAACGTTGACAATGATGCCCTTGGCCAAAAAGGGCGTATGCGTTTTTTCCTGAATATATTCAGGAAAAAACGCATACGCCCTTTTTGGCCAACCAAGCAACCTGGAAAGGCAAATCAGCGCTACAAAGATGTCTCGCTTCCCATCGGTTAAAAAGGCCATGCTGAAAAAAGTGTCAAAATCAGAAATGCAGGACAGGCCATGGAGAAATGGCAGCCTTGCTACGCTGATAGGCGGGATGTAAATTGCCAACAGCCACTCTGGAGAAGCATACGGTGAGTCCTGAAACATCTAAAAAACAAAGCTTAGAGAGCATAGGGCACTTCCACTCATGGGGTTATAAATTGGGAAAATTAAAAATCAGCAAGACACAAGCACCCCAAAGTTTAGGGCTGCTCTGTTGACAAGGACCTCCACTTCATTCCACCTTCAATATCCCAGGAAAGAGAAAAATGGATAAAGAAGTTGTGGTCCATATGTACAATGGAATATCACTCAGCCATGAAATCAATGTCATAAGGCTAGTAGCAGCATGATGAGTGGATTTAGGTACGACGATTCTAAGTGAAATAAGTCACACAGAAAAGGACACTTCTCATAAGGTATCACTTATAGAGGGAATGTAAAAACCGTTACACTTGAACTGAATTACAAAACAGAACAGAGTCACACATGCAGAAAACACACTATGGCTGCTTAACGGGAAAGGTGAGGTGGGGTGATACATAAAACAAGGGTTTCAAATTAGCTCAGATACCGTTCCATAATCCCAATATGTAATAGACAAGACCTACTCCTTGCTCAGAGAACTGGACTCAACACGCCCTATTCACTGCACAAGAATATATCTGACTAGTAATAATCTTAAAACCTATGTATTGATATCTCTCTGTTAGTGTGTCAAGTGGGTGTAAAGCGGCATAAACACAGCAGTGAAAAGCAGCTAAACCCCATTATAAAAATAAATTACTTTGAAAAACCCATGAAACAAAGACAGTGAAAGAGAGAGAAATTCTTACACAATGCGTTCAGGGGCTGTGATGCAACCTGGATTGACCATATCTAGACCCACAGCTGGATGCGACATAAGGGTGGACACTGTTGCGGCTGAGAGGTTTGGTGAGGTTGGGTGAGCAAACGCAGACCCTTTAAAGTAATACTGCGTGGTACCCATCGCATGGGTCCCAAATCTCCAGGTTCAAGGTCATCTTCCTACATCGTAAACATGCATGAGATACCCAGAAGATGGTACACCATGTGATGGGGAAAGGTTTCTAAAACGCACCGCATTTCTCATCTGCCTGTGCCCGGGTTCGCCATTCCAGCCACTTTACTAGCAATCTCCCTCCTTGGAGCATCAGCACCTTTAACCTCCTGTTCCGTACAGGTTGCAATTTGTCCTGAGGATGAACGGGAAGACGTGGAACCAACGAGAGACTAGCTCTTGGTGTTGGGACAGGCACAGGTCACTCTATTTTCCCATCAGGAAGAAGAATTAACCACAGGCTCAGCCTGCCCCCCGGAACCAGAACAGGGCCTGAAGCCATCCTGCGCTTTTGCGGCCAGCTCCCTAAAAAGCGAGTTGTAAAATGGAGGTTCAGAGCACTGCAATTCACAAACCTGCAGAGTTATAAATGATAACTCTCATCCACAAGTATATTGAGGGAAGGCAAAGAAGAGGATTTGAAATCAAGGCAGAATTGCAGGAATCAGATTTCAGGAGGTAGATTCGAATCGCCTTTAAAGCACATGAAAAGCGGCAAAACGTTGACAATGATGCCCTTGGCCAAAAAGGGCGTATGCGTTTTTTCCTGAATATATTCAGGAAAAAACGCATACGCCCTTTTTGGCCAACCAAGCAACCTGGAAAGGCAAATCAGCGCTACAAAGATGTCTCGCTTCCCATCGGTCAAAAGGGCCATGCTGAAAAAAGTGTCAAAACCAGAAATGCAGGACAGGCCATGGAGAAATGGGAGCCTTGCTACACTGATGGGCGGGATGTAAATTGTCAACAGCCACTCTGGAGAAGTGTACAGTGAGTCCTGAAACGTCTAAAAAGCAAAGCTTAGAGAGAATAGGGCACTTCCACTCATGGGGGTATAAATAGGGAAAATTAAAAATCAGCAAGACACAAGCACCCCAAAGTTTAGGGCTGCTCTGTTGACAAGGACCTCCACTTCATTCCACCTTCAATATCCCAGGAAAGAGAAAAATGGATAAAGAAGTTGTGGTCCATATGTACAATGGAATATCACTCAGCCATGAAATCAATGTCATAAGGCTAGTAGCAGCATGATGAGTGGATTTAGGTACGACGATTCTAAGTGAAATAAGTCACACAGAAAAGGACACTTCTCATAAGGTATCACTTATAGAGGGAATGTAAAAACCGTTACACTTGAACTGAATTACAAAACAGAACAGAGTCACACATGCAGAAAACACACTATGGCTGCTTAACGGGAAAGGTGAGGTGGGGTGATACATAAAACAAGGGTTTCAAATTAGCTCAGATACCGTTCCATAAACCCAATATGTAATAGACAAGACCTACTCCTTGCTCAGAGAACTGGACTCAACACGCCCTATTCACCGCACAAGAATATATCTGACTAGTAATAATCTTAAAACCCATGTATTGATATCTCTCTGTTAGTGTGTCAAGTGGGTGTAAAGCGGCATAAACACAGCAGTGAAAAGCAGCTAAACCCCATTATAAAAATAAATTACTTTGAAAAACCCATGAAACAAAGACAGTGAAAGAGAGAGAAATTCTTACACAATGCGTTCAGGGGCTGTGATGCAACCTGGATTGACCATATCTAGACCCACAGCTGGATGAGACATAAGGGTGGACACTGTTGCGGCTGAGAGGTTTGGTGAGGTTGGGTGAGCAAACGCAGACCCTTTAAAGTAATACTGCGTGGTACCCATCGCATGGGTCCCAAATCTCCAGGTTCAAGGTCATTTTCCTACATCGTAAACATGCATGAGATACCCAGAAGATGGTACACCGTGTGATGGGGAAAGGTTTCTAAAACGCACCTCATTTCTCATCTGCCTGTGCCCGGGTTCGCCATTCCAGCCACTTTACTAGCAATCTACCTACTTGGAGCATCAGCACCTTTAACCTCCTGTCCCGTACAGGTTGCAATTTGTCCTGAGGATGAACGGGAAGATGTGGAACCAATGAGAGACTAGCTCTTGGTGTTGGGACAGGCACAGGCCACTCTATTTTCCCATCAGGAAGAAGAATTAACCACAGGCTCAGCCTGCCACCCGGAACCAGAACAGGGCCTGAAGCCATCCTGCGCTATTGCGGCCAGCTCCCTAAAAAGCGAGTTGTAAAATGGAGGTTCAGGGCACTGCAATTCACAAACCTGCAGACTTATAAATGATAACTCTCGTCCACAAATATATTGAGGGAAGGCAAAGAAGAGGATTTGAAATCAAGGCAGAATTGCAGGAAACAGATTTCAGGAGGTAGATTCGAATCGCCTTTAAAGCACATGAAAAGCGGCAAAACGTTGACAATGATGCCCTTGGCCAAAAAGGGCGTATGCGTTTTTTCCTGAATATATTCAGGAAAAAACGCATACGCCCTTTTTGGCCAACCAAGCAACCTGGAAAGGCAAATCAGCGCTACAAAGATGTCTCGCTTCCCATCGGTTAAAAAGGCCATGCTGAAAAAAGTGTCAAAATCAGAAATGCAGGACAGGCCATGGAGAAATGGGAGCCTTGCTACGCTGATAGGCGGGATGTAAATTGCCAACAGCCACTCTGGAGAAGCGTACGGTGAGTCCTGAAACATCTAAAAAACAAAGCTTAGAGAGCATAGGGCACTTCCACTCATGGGGTTATAAATTGGGAAAATTAAAAATCAGCAAGACACAAGCACCCCAAAGTTTAGGGCTGCTCTGTTGACAAGGACCTCCACTTCATTCCACCTTCAATATCCCAGGAAAGAGAAAAATGGATAAAGAAGTTGTGGTCCATATGTACAATGGAATATCACTCAGCCATGAAATCAATGTCATAAGGCTAGTAGCAGCATGATGAGTGGATTTAGGTACGACGATTCTAAGTGAAATAAGTCACACAGAAAAGGACACTTCTCATAAGGTATCACTTATAGAGGGAATGTAAAAACCGTTACACTTGAACTGAATTACAAAACAGAACAGAGTCACACATGCAGAAAACACACTATGGCTGCTTAACGGGAAAGGTGAGGTGGGGTGATACATAAAACAAGGGTTTCAAATTAGCTCAGATACCGTTCCATAATCCCAATATGTAATAGACAAGACCTACTCCTTGCTCAGAGAACTGGACTCAACACGCCCTATTCACTGCACAAGAATATATCTGACTAGTAATAATCTTAAAACCTATGTATTGATATCTCTCTGTTAGTGTGTCAAGTGGGTGTAAAGCGGCATAAACACAGCAGTGAAAAGCAGCTAAACCCCATTATAAAAATAAATTACTTTGAAAAACCCATGAAACAAAGACAGTGAAAGAGAGAGAAATTCTTACACAATGCGTTCAGGGGCTGTGATGCAACCTGGATTGACCATATCTAGACCCACAGCTGGATGCGACATAAGGGTGGACACTGTTGCGGCTGAGAGGTTTGGTGAGGTTGGGTGAGCAAACGCAGACCCTTTAAAGTAATACTGCGTGGTACCCATCGCATGGGTCCCAAATCTCCAGGTTCAAGGTCATCTTCCTACATCGTAAACATGCATGAGATACCCAGAAGATGGTACACCATGTGATGGGGAAAGGTTTCTAAAACGCACCGCATTTCTCATCTGCCTGTGCCCGGGTTCGCCATTCCAGCCACTTTACTAGCAAGCTCCCTACTTGGAGCATCAGCACCTTTAACCTCCTGTTCCATACAGGTTGCAATCTGTCCTGAGGATAAACGGGAAGACGTGGAACCAACGAGAGACTAGCTCTTGGTGTTGGGACAGGCACAGGTCACTCTATATTCCCATCAGAAAGAAGAATTAACCACAGGCTCATCCTGCCCCCCGGAACCAGAACAGGGCCTGAAGCCGTCCTGCCCTTTTGCGGCCAGCTACCAAAAAAGCGAGTTGTAAAATGGAGGTTCAGGGCACTGCAATTCACAAACCTGCAGAGTTATAAATGATAACTCTCGTCCACAAATATATTGAGGGAAGGCAAAGAAAAGGATTTGAAATCATGGCAGAATTGCAGGAAACAGATTTCAGGAGGTAGATACGAATCGCCTTTAAAGCACATGAAAAGCGGCAAAACGTTGACAATGATGCCCTTGGCCAAAAAGGGCGTATGCGTTTTTTCCTGAATATATTCAGGAAAAAACGCATACGCCCTTTTTGGCCAACCAAGCAACCTGGAAAGGCAAATCAGCGCTACAAAGAAGTCTCGCTTCCCATCGGTCAAAAGGGCCATGCTGAAAAAAGTGTCAACACCAGAAATGCAGGACAGGCCATGGAGAAATGGGAGCCTTGCTACACTGATGGGCGGGATGTAAATTGCCAAGAGCCACTCTGGAGAAGTGTCCGGTGAGTCCTGAAACATCTGAAAAACACAGCTTAGAGAGCATAGGGCACTTCCACTCATGGGGGTATAAATTGGGAAAATGAAAAATCAGCAAGACACAAGCACCCCAAAGTTTAGGGCTGCTCTGTTGACCAGGACCTCCACTTCATTCCACCTTAAATATCCCAGGAAAGAGAAAAATGGATAAAGAAGTTGTGGTCCTTATGTACAATGGAATATCACTCAGCCATGAAATCAATGTCGTAAGGTTAGTAGCAGCATGATGAGTGGATTTAGGTACGACGATTCTAAGTGAAATAAGTCACACAGAAAAGGACACTTCTCATAAGGTATCACTGATAGAGGGAATGTAAAAACCGTTACACTTGAACTGAATTACAAAACAGAACAGAGTCACACATGCAGAAAACACACTATGGCTGCTTAACGGGAAAGGTGAGGTGGGGTGATACATAAAACAAGGGTATCAAATTAGCTCAGATACCGTTCCATAAACCCAATATGTAATAGACAAGACCTACTCCTTGCTCAGAGAACTGGACTCAACACGCCCTATTCACCACACAAGAATATATCTGACTAATAATAATCGTAAAACCTATGTATTGATATCTCTCTGTTAGTGTGTCAAGTGGGTGTAAAGCGGCATAAACACAGCAGTGAAAAGCAGCTAAACCCCATTATAAAAATAAATTACTTTGAAAAACCCATGAAACAAAGACAGTGAAAGAGAGAGAAATTCTTACACAATGCGTTCAGGGGCTGTGATGCAACCTGGATTGACCATATCTAGACCCACAGCTGGATGAGACATAAGGGTGGACACTGTTGCGGCTGAGAGGTTTGGTGAGGTTGGGTGAGCAAACGCAGACCCTTTAAAGTAATACTGCGTGGTACCCATCGCATGGGTCCCAAATCTCCAGGTTCAAGGTCATCTTCCTACATCGTAAACATGCATGAGATACCCAGAAGATGGTACACCGTGTGATGGGGAAAGGTTTCTAAAACGCACCTCATTTCTCATCTGCCTGTGCCCGGGTTCGCCATTCCAGCCACTTTACTAGCAATCTACCTACTTGGAGCATCAGCACCTTTAACCTCCTGTCCCGTACAGGTTGCAATTTGTCCTGAGGATGAACGGGAAGATGTGGAACCAATGAGAGACTAGCTCTTGGTGTTGGGACAGGCACAGGCCACTCTATTTTCCCATCAGGAAGAAGAATTAACCACAGGCTCAGCCTGCCACCCGGAACCAGAACAGGGCCTGAAGCCATCCTGCGCTATTGCGGCCAGCTCCCTAAAAAGCGAGTTGTAAAATGGAGGTTCAGGGCACTGCAATTCACAAACCTGCAGACTTATAAATGATAACTCTCGTCCACAAATATATTGAGGGAAGGCAAAGAAGAGGATTTGAAATCAAGGCAGAATTGCAGGAAACAGATTTCAGGAGGTAGATTCGAATCGCCTTTAAAGCACATGAAAAGCGGCAAAACGTTGACAATGATGCCCTTGGCCAAAAAGGGCGTATGCGTTTTTTCCTGAATATATTCAGGAAAAAACGCATACGCCCTTTTTGGCCAACCAAGCAACCTGGAAAGGCAAATCAGCGCTACAAAGATGTCTCGCTTCCCATCGGTTAAAAAGGCCATGCTGAAAAAAGTGTCAAAATCAGAAATGCAGGACAGGCCATGGAGAAATGGGAGCCTTGCTACGCTGATAGGCGGGATGTAAATTGCCAACAGCCACTCTGGAGAAGCGTACGGTGAGTCCTGAAACATCTAAAAAACAAAGCTTAGAGAGCATAGGGCACTTCCACTCATGGGGTTATAAATTGGGAAAATTAAAAATCAGCAAGACACAAGCACCCCAAAGTTTAGGGCTGCTCTGTTGACAAGGACCTCCACTTCATTCCACCTTCAATATCCCAGGAAAGAGAAAAATGGATAAAGAAGTTGTGGTCCATATGTACAATGGAATATCACTCAGCCATGAAATCAATGTCATAAGGCTAGTAGCAGCATGATGAGTGGATTTAGGTACGACGATTCTAAGTGAAATAAGTCACACAGAAAAGGACACTTCTCATAAGGTATCACTTATAGAGGGAATGTAAAAACCGTTACACTTGAACTGAATTACAAAACAGAACAGAGTCACACATGCAGAAAACACACTATGGCTGCTTAACGGGAAAGGTGAGGTGGGGTGATACATAAAACAAGGGTTTCAAATTAGCTCAGATACCGTTCCATAATCCCAATATGTAATAGACAAGACCTACTCCTTGCTCAGAGAACTGGACTCAACACGCCCTATTCACTGCACAAGAATATATCTGACTAGTAATAATCTTAAAACCTATGTATTGATATCTCTCTGTTAGTGTGTCAAGTGGGTGTAAAGCGGCATAAACACAGCAGTGAAAAGCAGCTAAACCCCATTATAAAAATAAATTACTTTGAAAAACCCATGAAACAAAGACAGTGAAAGAGAGAGAAATTCTTACACAATGCGTTCAGGGGCTGTGATGCAACCTGGATTGACCATATCTAGACCCACAGCTGGATGCGACATAAGGGTGGACACTGTTGCGGCTGAGAGGTTTGGTGAGGTTGGGTGAGCAAACGCAGACCCTTTAAAGTAATACTGCGTGGTACCCATCGCATGGGTCCCAAATCTCCAGGTTCAAGGTCATCTTCCTACATCGTAAACATGCATGAGATACCCAGAAGATGGTACACCATGTGATGGGGAAAGGTTTCTAAAACGCACCGCATTTCTCATCTGCCTGTGCCCGGGTTCGCCATTCCAGCCACTTTACTAGCAAGCTCCCTACTTGGAGCATCAGCACCTTTAACCTCCTGTTCCATACAGGTTGCAATCTGTCCTGAGGATAAACGGGAAGACGTGGAACCAACGAGAGACTAGCTCTTGGTGTTGGGACAGGCACAGGTCACTCTATATTCCCATCAGAAAGAAGAATTAACCACAGGCTCATCCTGCCCCCCGGAACCAGAACAGGGCCTGAAGCCGTCCTGCCCTTTTGCGGCCAGCTACCAAAAAAGCGAGTTGTAAAATGGAGGTTCAGGGCACTGCAATTCACAAACCTGCAGAGTTATAAATGATAACTCTCGTCCACAAATATATTGAGGGAAGGCAAAGAAAAGGATTTGAAATCATGGCAGAATTGCAGGAAACAGATTTCAGGAGGTAGATACGAATCGCCTTTAAAGCACATGAAAAGCGGCAAAACGTTGACAATGATGCCCTTGGCCAAAAAGGGCGTATGCGTTTTTTCCTGAATATATTCAGGAAAAAACGCATACGCCCTTTTTGGCCAACCAAGCAACCTGGAAAGGCAAATCAGCGCTACAAAGAAGTCTCGCTTCCCATCGGTCAAAAGGGCCATGCTGAAAAAAGTGTCAACACCAGAAATGCAGGACAGGCCATGGAGAAATGGGAGCCTTGCTACACTGATGGGCGGGATGTAAATTGCCAAGAGCCACTCTGGAGAAGTGTCCGGTGAGTCCTGAAACATCTGAAAAACACAGCTTAGAGAGCATAGGGCACTTCCACTCATGGGGGTATAAATTGGGAAAATGAAAAATCAGCAAGACACAAGCACCCCAAAGTTTAGGGCTGCTCTGTTGACCAGGACCTCCACTTCATTCCACCTTAAATATCCCAGGAAAGAGAAAAATGGATAAAGAAGTTGTGGTCCTTATGTACAATGGAATATCACTCAGCCATGAAATCAATGTCGTAAGGTTAGTAGCAGCATGATGAGTGGATTTAGGTACGACGATTCTAAGTGAAATAAGTCACACAGAAAAGGACACTTCTCATAAGGTATCACTGATAGAGGGAATGTAAAAACCGTTACACTTGAACTGAATTACAAAACAGAACAGAGTCACACATGCAGAAAACACACTATGGCTGCTTAACGGGAAAGGTGAGGTGGGGTGATACATAAAACAAGGGTATCAAATTAGCTCAGATACCGTTCCATAAACCCAATATGTAATAGACAAGACCTACTCCTTGCTCAGAGAACTGGACTCAACACGCCCTATTCACCACACAAGAATATATCTGACTAATAATAATCGTAAAACCTATGTATTGATATCTCTCTGTTAGTGTGTCAAGTGGGTGTAAAGCGGCATAAACACAGCAGTGAAAAGCAGCTAAACCCCATTATAAAAATAAATTACTTTGAAACACCCATGAAAGAAAGACAGTGAAAGTGAGAGAAATTCTTACACAATGCGTTCAGGGCCTGTGATGCAACCTGGATTGACCATATCTAGACCCACAGCTGGATGAGACATAAGGGTGGACACTCTTGGGGCTGAGAGGTTTGGTTAGGTTGGGTGAGCAAACACAGACCCTTTAAAGTAATACTGCGTGGTACCCATCGCATGGGTCCCAAATCTCCAGGTTCAAGGGCATCTTCCTACATCGAAAACATGCATGAGAAACCCAGAAGATGGTACACCGTGTGATGGGGAAAGGTTTCTAAAAGGCACCTCATTTCTCATCTCCTTGTGCCCGGGTTCGCCATTCCAGCCGCTTTACTAGAAAGCTCCCTACTTGGAGCATCAGCACCTTTAACCTCCTGTTCCATACAGGTTGCAATCTGTCCTGAGGATAAACGGGAAGACGTGGAACCAGCGAGAGACTAGCTCTTGGTGTTGGGACAGGCACAGGTCACTCTATATTCCCATCAGAAAGAAGAATTAACCACAGGCTCAGCCTGCCCCCCTGAACCAGAACAGGGCCTGAAGCCATTCTGCGATTTTGCGGCCAGCTCCCTTAAAAACGAGTTGTAAAATGGAGGTTCAGGGCACTGCAATTCACAAACCTGCAGAGTTATAAATGATAACTCTCGTCCACAAATATATTGAGGGAAGGCAAAGAAGAGGATATGAAATCAAGGCAGAATTGCAGGAAACAGATTTCAGGAGGTAGATTCGAATCGCATTTAAAGCACATGAAAAGCGGCAAAACGTTGACAATGATGCCCTTGGCCAAAAAGGGCGTATGCGTTTTTTCCTGAATATATTCAGGAAAAAACGCATATGCCCTTTTTGGCCAACCAAGCAACCTGGAAAGGCAAATCAGCGCTACAAAGAAGTCTCGCTTCCCATCGGTCAAAAGGGCCATGCTGAAAAAAGTGTCAAAACCAGAAATGCAGGACAGGCCATGGAGAAATGGGAGCCTTGCTACACTGATGGGCGGGATGTAAATTGCCAACAGCCACTGTGGAGAAGTGTACGGTGAGTCCTGAAACATCTGAAAAACACAGCTTAGAGAGCATAGGGCACTTCCACTCATGGGGGTATAAATTGGGAAAATTAAAAATCAGCAAGACACAAGCACCCCAAAGTTTAGGGCTGCTCTGTTGACCAGGACCTCCACTTCATTCCACCTTAAATATCCCAGGAAAGAGAAAAATGGGTAAAGAAGTTGTGGTCCTTATGTACAATGGAATATCACTCAGCCATGAAATCAATGTCATAAGGCTAGTAGCAGCATGATGAGTGGATTTAGGTACGACGATTCTAAGTGAAATAAGTCACACAGAAAAGGACACTTCTCATAAGGTATCACTGATAGAGGGAATGTAAAAACCGTTACACTTGAACTGAATTACAAAACAGAACAGAGTCACACATGCAGAAAACACACTATGGCTGCTTAACGGGAAAGGTGAGGTGGGGTGATACATAAAAGAAGGTTTTCAATTTAGCTCAGATACCGTTCCATAAACCCAATATGTAATAGACAAGACCTACTCCTTGCTCAGAGAACTGGACTCAACACGCCCTATTCACGGCACAAGAATATATCTGACTAGTAATAATCGTAAAACCTATGTATTGATATCTCTCTGTTAGTGTGTCAAGTGGGTGTAAAGCGGCATAAACACAGCAGTGAAAAGCAGCTAAATCCCATTATGAAAATAAATTACTTTGAAAAACCCATGAAACAAAGACAGTGAAAGAGAGAGAAATTCTTACACAATGCGTTCAGGGCCTGTGATGCAACCTGGATTGACCATATCTAGACCCACAGCTGGATGAGACATAAGGGTGGACACTCTTGGGGCTGAGAGGTTTGGTGAGGTTGGGTGAGCAAACACAGACCCTTTAAAGTAATATTGCGTGGTACCCATCGCATGGGTCCCAAATCTCCAGGTTCAAGGGCATCTTCCTACATCGAAAACATGCATGAGAAACCCAGAAGATGGTACACCGTGTGATGGGGAAAGGTTTCTAAAACGCACCTCATTTCTCATCTCATTGTGCCCGGGTTCGCCATTCCAGCCGCTTTACTAGCAATCTCCCTACTTGGAGCATCAGCACCTTTAACCTCCTATTCCGTACAGGTTGCAATTTGTCCTGAGGATGAACGGGAAGACGTGGAACCAACGAGAGACTAGCTCTTGGTGTTGGGACATGCACAGGTCACTCTATTTTCCCATCAGGAAGAAGAATTAACCACAGGCTCAGCCTGCCCCCCGGAACCAGAACAGGGCCTGAAGCCATCCTGCGCTTTTACGGCCAGCTACCAAAAAAGCGAGTTGTAAAATGGAGGTTCAGGGCACTGCAATTCACAAACCTGCAGAGTTATAAATGATAACTCTCGTCCACAAATATATTGAGGGAAGGCAAAGAAGAGGATTTGAAATCAAGGCAGAATTGCAGGAAACAGATTTCAGGAGGTATATTCGAATCGCCTTTAAAGCACATGAAAAGCGGCAAAACGTTGACAATGATGCCCTTGGCCAAAAAGGGCGTATGCGTTTTTTCCTGAATATATTCAGGAAAAAACGCATACGCCCTTTTTGGCCAACCAAGCAACCTGGAAAGGCAAATCAGCGCTACAAAGATGTCTCGCTTCCCATCGGTCAAAAGGGCCATGCTGAAAAAAGTGTCAAAACCAGAAATGCAGGACAGGCCATGGAGAAATGGGAGCCTTGCTACACTGATGGGCGGGATGTAAATTGTCAACAGCCACTCTGGAGAAGTGTACGGTGAGTCCTGAAACGTCTAAAAAGCAAAGCTTAGAGAGCATAGGGCACTTCCACTCATGGGGGTATAAATTGGGAAAATTAAAAATCAGCAAGACACAAGCACCCCAAAGTTTAGGGCTGCTCTGTTGACAAGGACCTCCACTTCATTCCACCTTCAATATCCCAGGAAAGAGAAAAATGGATAAAGAAGTTGTGGTCCTTATGTACAATGGAATATCACTCAGCCGTGAAATCAATGTCATAAGGCTAGTAGCAGCATGATGAGTGGATTTAGGTACGACGACTCTAAATGAAATAAGTCACACAGAAAAGGACACTTCTCATAAGGTATCACTTATAGAGGGAATATAAAAACCGTTACACTTGAACTGAATTACAAAACAGAACAGAGTCACACATGCAGAAAACACACTATGGTTGCTTAACGGGAAAGGTGAGGTGGGGTGATACATAAAACAAGGGTTTCAAATTAGCTCAGATACCGTTCCATAAACCCAATATGTAATAGACAAGACCTACTCCTTGCTCAGAGAAGTGGACTCAACACGCCGTATTCACCGCACAAGAATATATCTGACTAGTAATAATCTTAAAAGCTATGTATTGATATCTCTCTGTTAGTGTGTCAAGTGGGTGTAAAGCGGCATAAACACAGCAGTGAAAAGCAGCTAAACCCCATTATAAAAATAAATTACTTTGAAAAACCCATGAAACAAAGACAGTGAAAGAGAGAGTAATTCTTACACAATGAGTTCAGGGGCTGTGATGCAACCTGGATTGACCATATCTAGACCCACAGCTGGATGAGACATAAGGGTGGACACTGTTGCGGCTGAGAGGTTTGGTGAGGTTGGGTGAGCAAACGCAGACCCTTTA
Source organism: Balaenoptera borealis (assembly GCF_965194805.1). NCBI lineage: Eukaryota > Metazoa > Chordata > Mammalia > Artiodactyla > Balaenopteridae > Balaenoptera > Balaenoptera borealis. The sequence continues at coordinate 1,849,119 of NW_028123988.1, forward strand.
AAGTAATACTGCGTGGTACCCATCGCATGGGTCCCAAATCTCCAGTTTCAAGGGCATCTTCCTACATCGAAAACATGCATGAGATACCCAGAAGATGGTACACCGTGTGATGGGGAAAGGTTTCTAAAACGCACCTCATTTCTCATCTGCTTGTGCCCGGGTTCGCCATTCCAGCCACTTTACTAGAAATCTCCCTCCTTGGAGCATCAGCACCTTTAACCTCCTGTTCCGTACAGGTTGCAATTTGTACTGAGGATGAACGGGAAGACGTGGAACCAATGAAAGACTAGCTCTTGGTGTTGGGACAGGCACAGGTCACTCTATTTTCCCATCAGGAAGAAGAATTAACCACAGGCTCAGCCTGCCCCCCGGAACCAGAACAGGGCCTGAAGCCATCCTGCGCTTTTGTGGCCAGCTCCCTAAAAAGCGAGTTGTAAAATGGAGCTTCAGGGCACTGCAATTCACAAACATGCAGAGTTATAAATGATAACTCTCATCCACAAATATATTGAGGGAAGGCAAAGAAGAGGATTTGAAATCAAGGCAGAATTGCAGGAAACAGATTTCAGGAGGTAGATTCGAATCGCCTTTAAAGCACATGAAAAGCGGCAAAACGTTGACAATGATGCCCTTGGCCAAAAAGGGCGTATGCGTTTTTTCCTGAATATATTCAGGAAAAAACGCATACGCCCTTTTTGGCCAACCAAGCAACCTGGAAAGGCAAATCAGCGCTACAAAGATGTCTCGCTTCCCATCGGTTAAAAAGGCCATGCTGAAAAAAGTGTCAAAATCAGAAATGCAGGACAGGCCATGGAGAAATGGGAGCCATGCTACGCTGATGGGCGGGATGTAAATTGCCAACAGCCACTCTGGAGAAGCGTACGGTGAGTCCTGAAACATCTAAAAAACAAAGCTTAGAGAGCATAGGGCACTTCCACTCATGGGGGTATAAATTGGGAAAATGAAAAATCAGCAAGACACAAGCACCCCAAAGTTTAGGGCTGCTCTGTTGACAAGGACCTCCACTTCATTCCACCTTCAATATCCCAGGAAAGAGAAAAATGGATAAAGAAGTTGTGGTCCATATGTACAATGGAATATCACTCAGCCATGAAATCAATGTCATAAGGCTAGTAGCAGCATGATGAGTGGATTTAGGTACGACGATTCTAAGTGAAATAAGTCACACAGAAAAGGACACTTCTCATAAGGTATCACTTATAGAGGGAATGTAAAAACCGTTACACTTGAACTGAATTACAAAACAGAACAGAGTCACACATGCAGAAAACACACTATGGCTGCTTAACGGGAAAGGTGAGGTGGGGTGATACATAAAACAAGGGTTTCAAATTAGCTCAGATACCGTTCCATAAACCCAATATGTAATAGACAAATCCTACTCCTTGCTCAGAGAAGTGGACTCAACACGCCGTATTCACCGCACAAGAATATATCTGACTAGTAATAATCTTAAAAGCTATGTATTGATATCTCTCTGTTAGTGTGTCAAGTGGGTGTAAAGCGGCATAAACACAGCAGTGAAAAGCAGCTAAACCCCATTATAAAAATAAATTACTTTGAAAAACCCATGAAACAAAGACAGTGAAAGAGAGAGAAATTCTTACACAATGCGTTCAGGGGCTGTGATGCAACCTGGATTGACCATATCTAGACCCACAGCTGGATGAGACATAAGGGTGGACACTGTTGCGGCTGAGAGGTTTAGTGAGGTTGGGTGAGCAAACGCAGACCCTTTAAAGTAATACTGCGTGGTACCCATCGCATGGGTCCCAAATCTCCAGGTTCAAGGTCATCTTCCTACATCGTAAACATGCATGAGATACCCAGAAGATGGTACACCATGTGATGGGGAAAGGTTTCTAAAACGCACCTCATTTCTCATCTGCCTGTGCCCGGGTTCGCCATTCCAGCCACTTTACTAGCAATCTACCTACTTGGAGCATCAGCACCTTTAACCTCCTGTCCCGTACAGGTTGCAATTTGTCCTGAGGATGAACGGGAAGACGTGGAACCAATGAGAGACTAGCTCTTGGTGTTGGGACAGGCACAGGCCACTCTATTTTCCCATCAGGAAGAAGAATTAACCACAGGCTCAGCCTGCCACCCGGAACCAGAACAGGGCCTGAAGCCATCCTGCGCTATTGCGGCCAGCTCCCTAAAAAGCGAGTTGTAAAATGGAGGTTCAGGGCACTGCAATTCACAAACCTGCAGACTTATAAATGATAACTCTCGTCCACAAATATATTGAGGGAAGGCAAAGAAGAGGATTTGAAATCAAGGCAGAATTGCAGGAAACAGATTTCAGGAGGTAGATTCGAATCGCCTTTAAAGCACATGAAAAGCGGCAAAACGTTGACAATGATGCCCTTGGCCAAAAAGGGCGTATGCGTTTTTTCCTGAATATATTCAGGAAAAAACGCATACGCCCTTTTTGGCCAACCAAGCAACCTGGAAAGGCAAATCAGCGCTACAAAGATGTCTCGCTTCCCATCGGTTAAAAAGGCCATGCTGAAAAAAGTGTCAAAATCAGAAATGCAGGACAGGCCATGGAGAAATGGCAGCCTTGCTACGCTGATAGGCGGGATGTAAATTGCCAACAGCCACTCTGGAGAAGCATACGGTGAGTCCTGAAACATCTAAAAAACAAAGCTTAGAGAGCATAGGGCACTTCCACTCATGGGGTTATAAATTGGGAAAATTAAAAATCAGCAAGACACAAGCACCCCAAAGTTTAGGGCTGCTCTGTTGACAAGGACCTCCACTTCATTCCACCTTCAATATCCCAGGAAAGAGAAAAATGGATAAAGAAGTTGTGGTCCATATGTACAATGGAATATCACTCAGCCATGAAATCAATGTCATAAGGCTAGTAGCAGCATGATGAGTGGATTTAGGTACGACGATTCTAAGTGAAATAAGTCACACAGAAAAGGACACTTCTCATAAGGTATCACTTATAGAGGGAATGTAAAAACCGTTACACTTGAACTGAATTACAAAACAGAACAGAGTCACACATGCAGAAAACACACTATGGCTGCTTAACGGGAAAGGTGAGGTGGGGTGATACATAAAACAAGGGTTTCAAATTAGCTCAGATACCGTTCCATAATCCCAATATGTAATAGACAAGACCTACTCCTTGCTCAGAGAACTGGACTCAACACGCCCTATTCACTGCACAAGAATATATCTGACTAGTAATAATCTTAAAACCTATGTATTGATATCTCTCTGTTAGTGTGTCAAGTGGGTGTAAAGCGGCATAAACACAGCAGTGAAAAGCAGCTAAACCCCATTATAAAAATAAATTACTTTGAAAAACCCATGAAACAAAGACAGTGAAAGAGAGAGAAATTCTTACACAATGCGTTCAGGGGCTGTGATGCAACCTGGATTGACCATATCTAGACCCACAGCTGGATGCGACATAAGGGTGGACACTGTTGCGGCTGAGAGGTTTGGTGAGGTTGGGTGAGCAAACGCAGACCCTTTAAAGTAATACTGCGTGGTACCCATCGCATGGGTCCCAAATCTCCAGGTTCAAGGTCATCTTCCTACATCGTAAACATGCATGAGATACCCAGAAGATGGTACACCATGTGATGGGGAAAGGTTTCTAAAACGCACCGCATTTCTCATCTGCCTGTGCCCGGGTTCGCCATTCCAGCCACTTTACTAGCAATCTCCCTCCTTGGAGCATCAGCACCTTTAACCTCCTGTTCCGTACAGGTTGCAATTTGTCCTGAGGATGAACGGGAAGACGTGGAACCAACGAGAGACTAGCTCTTGGTGTTGGGACAGGCACAGGTCACTCTATTTTCCCATCAGGAAGAAGAATTAACCACAGGCTCAGCCTGCCACCCGGAACCAGAACAGGGCCTGAAGCCATCCTGCGCTTTTGCGGCCAGCTCCCTAAAAAGCGAGTTGTAAAATGGAGGTTCAGAGCACTGCAATTCACAAACCTGCAGAGTTATAAATGATAACTCTCATCCACAAGTATATTGAGGGAAGGCAAAGAAGAGGATTTGAAATCAAGGCAGAATTGCAGGAATCAGATTTCAGGAGGTAGATTCGAATCGCCTTTAAAGCACATGAAAAGCGGCAAAACGTTGACAATGATGCCCTTGGCCAAAAAGGGCGTATGCGTTTTTTCCTGAATATATTCAGGAAAAAACGCATACGCCCTTTTTGGCCAACCAAGCAACCTGGAAAGGCAAATCAGCGCTACAAAGATGTCTCGCTTCCCATCGGTCAAAAGGGCCATGCTGAAAAAAGTGTCAAAACCAGAAATGCAGGACAGGCCATGGAGAAATGGGAGCCTTGCTACACTGATGGGCGGGATGTAAATTGTCAACAGCCACTCTGGAGAAGTGTACAGTGAGTCCTGAAACGTCTAAAAAGCAAAGCTTAGAGAGAATAGGGCACTTCCACTCATGGGGGTATAAATAGGGAAAATTAAAAATCAGCAAGACACAAGCACCCCAAAGTTTAGGGCTGCTCTGTTGACAAGGACCTCCACTTCATTCCACCTTCAATATCCCAGGAAAGAGAAAAATGGATAAAGAAGTTGTGGTCCATATGTACAATGGAATATCACTCAGCCATGAAATCAATGTCATAAGGCTAGTAGCAGCATGATGAGTGGATTTAGGTACGACGATTCTAAGTGAAATAAGTCACACAGAAAAGGACACTTCTCATAAGGTATCACTTATAGAGGGAATGTAAAAACCGTTACACTTGAACTGAATTACAAAACAGAACAGAGTCACACATGCAGAAAACACACTATGGCTGCTTAACGGGAAAGGTGAGGTGGGGTGATACATAAAACAAGGGTTTCAAATTAGCTCAGATACCGTTCCATAAACCCAATATGTAATAGACAAGACCTACTCCTTGCTCAGAGAACTGGACTCAACACGCCCTATTCACCGCACAAGAATATATCTGACTAGTAATAATCTTAAAACCCATGTATTGATATCTCTCTGTTAGTGTGTCAAGTGGGTGTAAAGCGGCATAAACACAGCAGTGAAAAGCAGCTAAACCCCATTATAAAAATAAATTACTTTGAAAAACCCATGAAACAAAGACAGTGAAAGAGAGAGAAATTCTTACACAATGCGTTCAGGGGCTGTGATGCAACCTGGATTGACCATATCTAGACCCACAGCTGGATGAGACATAAGGGTGGACACTGTTGCGGCTGAGAGGTTTGGTGAGGTTGGGTGAGCAAACGCAGACCCTTTAAAGTAATACTGCGTGGTACCCATCGCATGGGTCCCAAATCTCCAGGTTCAAGGTCATCTTCCTACATCGTAAACATGCATGAGATACCCAGAAGATGGTACACCGTGTGATGGGGAAAGGTTTCTAAAACGCACCTCATTTCTCATCTGCCTGTGCCCGGGTTCGCCATTCCAGCCACTTTACTAGCAATCTACCTACTTGGAGCATCAGCACCTTTAACCTCCTGTCCCGTACAGGTTGCAATTTGTCCTGAGGATGAACGGGAAGATGTGGAACCAATGAGAGACTAGCTCTTGGTGTTGGGACAGGCACAGGCCACTCTATTTTCCCATCAGGAAGAAGAATTAACCACAGGCTCAGCCTGCCACCCGGAACCAGAACAGGGCCTGAAGCCATCCTGCGCTATTGCGGCCAGCTCCCTAAAAAGCGAGTTGTAAAATGGAGGTTCAGGGCACTGCAATTCACAAACCTGCAGACTTATAAATGATAACTCTCGTCCACAAATATATTGAGGGAAGGCAAAGAAGAGGATTTGAAATCAAGGCAGAATTGCAGGAAACAGATTTCAGGAGGTAGATTCGAATCGCCTTTAAAGCACATGAAAAGCGGCAAAACGTTGACAATGATGCCCTTGGCCAAAAAGGGCGTATGCGTTTTTTCCTGAATATATTCAGGAAAAAACGCATACGCCCTTTTTGGCCAACCAAGCAACCTGGAAAGGCAAATCAGCGCTACAAAGATGTCTCGCTTCCCATCGGTTAAAAAGGCCATGCTGAAAAAAGTGTCAAAATCAGAAATGCAGGACAGGCCATGGAGAAATGGGAGCCTTGCTACGCTGATAGGCGGGATGTAAATTGCCAACAGCCACTCTGGAGAAGCGTACGGTGAGTCCTGAAACATCTAAAAAACAAAGCTTAGAGAGCATAGGGCACTTCCACTCATGGGGTTATAAATTGGGAAAATTAAAAATCAGCAAGACACAAGCACCCCAAAGTTTAGGGCTGCTCTGTTGACAAGGACCTCCACTTCATTCCACCTTCAATATCCCAGGAAAGAGAAAAATGGATAAAGAAGTTGTGGTCCATATGTACAATGGAATATCACTCAGCCATGAAATCAATGTCATAAGGCTAGTAGCAGCATGATGAGTGGATTTAGGTACGACGATTCTAAGTGAAATAAGTCACACAGAAAAGGACACTTCTCATAAGGTATCACTTATAGAGGGAATGTAAAAACCGTTACACTTGAACTGAATTACAAAACAGAACAGAGTCACACATGCAGAAAACACACTATGGCTGCTTAACGGGAAAGGTGAGGTGGGGTGATACATAAAACAAGGGTTTCAAATTAGCTCAGATACCGTTCCATAATCCCAATATGTAATAGACAAGACCTACTCCTTGCTCAGAGAACTGGACTCAACACGCCCTATTCACTGCACAAGAATATATCTGACTAGTAATAATCTTAAAACCTATGTATTGATATCTCTCTGTTAGTGTGTCAAGTGGGTGTAAAGCGGCATAAACACAGCAGTGAAAAGCAGCTAAACCCCATTATAAAAATAAATTACTTTGAAAAACCCATGAAACAAAGACAGTGAAAGAGAGAGAAATTCTTACACAATGCGTTCAGGGGCTGTGATGCAACCTGGATTGACCATATCTAGACCCACAGCTGGATGCGACATAAGGGTGGACACTGTTGCGGCTGAGAGGTTTGGTGAGGTTGGGTGAGCAAACGCAGACCCTTTAAAGTAATACTGCGTGGTACCCATCGCATGGGTCCCAAATCTCCAGGTTCAAGGTCATCTTCCTACATCGTAAACATGCATGAGATACCCAGAAGATGGTACACCATGTGATGGGGAAAGGTTTCTAAAACGCACCGCATTTCTCATCTGCCTGTGCCCGGGTTCGCCATTCCAGCCACTTTACTAGCAAGCTCCCTACTTGGAGCATCAGCACCTTTAACCTCCTGTTCCATACAGGTTGCAATCTGTCCTGAGGATAAACGGGAAGACGTGGAACCAACGAGAGACTAGCTCTTGGTGTTGGGACAGGCACAGGTCACTCTATATTCCCATCAGAAAGAAGAATTAACCACAGGCTCATCCTGCCCCCCGGAACCAGAACAGGGCCTGAAGCCGTCCTGCCCTTTTGCGGCCAGCTACCAAAAAAGCGAGTTGTAAAATGGAGGTTCAGGGCACTGCAATTCACAAACCTGCAGAGTTATAAATGATAACTCTCGTCCACAAATATATTGAGGGAAGGCAAAGAAAAGGATTTGAAATCATGGCAGAATTGCAGGAAACAGATTTCAGGAGGTAGATACGAATCGCCTTTAAAGCACATGAAAAGCGGCAAAACGTTGACAATGATGCCCTTGGCCAAAAAGGGCGTATGCGTTTTTTCCTGAATATATTCAGGAAAAAACGCATACGCCCTTTTTGGCCAACCAAGCAACCTGGAAAGGCAAATCAGCGCTACAAAGAAGTCTCGCTTCCCATCGGTCAAAAGGGCCATGCTGAAAAAAGTGTCAACACCAGAAATGCAGGACAGGCCATGGAGAAATGGGAGCCTTGCTACACTGATGGGCGGGATGTAAATTGCCAAGAGCCACTCTGGAGAAGTGTCCGGTGAGTCCTGAAACATCTGAAAAACACAGCTTAGAGAGCATAGGGCACTTCCACTCATGGGGGTATAAATTGGGAAAATGAAAAATCAGCAAGACACAAGCACCCCAAAGTTTAGGGCTGCTCTGTTGACCAGGACCTCCACTTCATTCCACCTTAAATATCCCAGGAAAGAGAAAAATGGATAAAGAAGTTGTGGTCCTTATGTACAATGGAATATCACTCAGCCATGAAATCAATGTCGTAAGGTTAGTAGCAGCATGATGAGTGGATTTAGGTACGACGATTCTAAGTGAAATAAGTCACACAGAAAAGGACACTTCTCATAAGGTATCACTGATAGAGGGAATGTAAAAACCGTTACACTTGAACTGAATTACAAAACAGAACAGAGTCACACATGCAGAAAACACACTATGGCTGCTTAACGGGAAAGGTGAGGTGGGGTGATACATAAAACAAGGGTATCAAATTAGCTCAGATACCGTTCCATAAACCCAATATGTAATAGACAAGACCTACTCCTTGCTCAGAGAACTGGACTCAACACGCCCTATTCACCACACAAGAATATATCTGACTAATAATAATCGTAAAACCTATGTATTGATATCTCTCTGTTAGTGTGTCAAGTGGGTGTAAAGCGGCATAAACACAGCAGTGAAAAGCAGCTAAACCCCATTATAAAAATAAATTACTTTGAAACACCCATGAAAGAAAGACAGTGAAAGTGAGAGAAATTCTTACACAATGCGTTCAGGGCCTGTGATGCAACCTGGATTGACCATATCTAGACCCACAGCTGGATGAGACATAAGGGTGGACACTCTTGGGGCTGAGAGGTTTGGTTAGGTTGGGTGAGCAAACACAGACCCTTTAAAGTAATACTGCGTGGTACCCATCGCATGGGTCCCAAATCTCCAGGTTCAAGGGCATCTTCCTACATCGAAAACATGCATGAGAAACCCAGAAGATGGTACACCGTGTGATGGGGAAAGGTTTCTAAAAGGCACCTCATTTCTCATCTCCTTGTGCCCGGGTTCGCCATTCCAGCCGCTTTACTAGAAAGCTCCCTACTTGGAGCATCAGCACCTTTAACCTCCTGTTCCATACAGGTTGCAATCTGTCCTGAGGATAAACGGGAAGACGTGGAACCAGCGAGAGACTAGCTCTTGGTGTTGGGACAGGCACAGGTCACTCTATATTCCCATCAGAAAGAAGAATTAACCACAGGCTCAGCCTGCCCCCCTGAACCAGAACAGGGCCTGAAGCCATTCTGCGATTTTGCGGCCAGCTCCCTTAAAAACGAGTTGTAAAATGGAGGTTCAGGGCACTGCAATTCACAAACCTGCAGAGTTATAAATGATAACTCTCGTCCACAAATATATTGAGGGAAGGCAAAGAAGAGGATATGAAATCAAGGCAGAATTGCAGGAAACAGATTTCAGGAGGTAGATTCGAATCGCATTTAAAGCACATGAAAAGCGGCAAAACGTTGACAATGATGCCCTTGGCCAAAAAGGGCGTATGCGTTTTTTCCTGAATATATTCAGGAAAAAACGCATATGCCCTTTTTGGCCAACCAAGCAACCTGGAAAGGCAAATCAGCGCTACAAAGAAGTCTCGCTTCCCATCGGTCAAAAGGGCCATGCTGAAAAAAGTGTCAAAACCAGAAATGCAGGACAGGCCATGGAGAAATGGGAGCCTTGCTACACTGATGGGCGGGATGTAAATTGCCAACAGCCACTGTGGAGAAGTGTACGGTGAGTCCTGAAACATCTGAAAAACACAGCTTAGAGAGCATAGGGCACTTCCACTCATGGGGGTATAAATTGGGAAAATTAAAAATCAGCAAGACACAAGCACCCCAAAGTTTAGGGCTGCTCTGTTGACCAGGACCTCCACTTCATTCCACCTTAAATATCCCAGGAAAGAGAAAAATGGGTAAAGAAGTTGTGGTCCTTATGTACAATGGAATATCACTCAGCCATGAAATCAATGTCATAAGGCTAGTAGCAGCATGATGAGTGGATTTAGGTACGACGATTCTAAGTGAAATAAGTCACACAGAAAAGGACACTTCTCATAAGGTATCACTGATAGAGGGAATGTAAAAACCGTTACACTTGAACTGAATTACAAAACAGAACAGAGTCACACATGCAGAAAACACACTATGGCTGCTTAACGGGAAAGGTGAGGTGGGGTGATACATAAAAGAAGGTTTTCAATTTAGCTCAGATACCGTTCCATAAACCCAATATGTAATAGACAAGACCTACTCCTTGCTCAGAGAACTGGACTCAACACGCCCTATTCACGGCACAAGAATATATCTGACTAGTAATAATCGTAAAACCTATGTATTGATATCTCTCTGTTAGTGTGTCAAGTGGGTGTAAAGCGGCATAAACACAGCAGTGAAAAGCAGCTAAATCCCATTATGAAAATAAATTACTTTGAAAAACCCATGAAACAAAGACAGTGAAAGAGAGAGAAATTCTTACACAATGCGTTCAGGGCCTGTGATGCAACCTGGATTGACCATATCTAGACCCACAGCTGGATGAGACATAAGGGTGGACACTCTTGGGGCTGAGAGGTTTGGTGAGGTTGGGTGAGCAAACACAGACCCTTTAAAGTAATATTGCGTGGTACCCATCGCATGGGTCCCAAATCTCCAGGTTCAAGGGCATCTTCCTACATCGAAAACATGCATGAGAAACCCAGAAGATGGTACACCGTGTGATGGGGAAAGGTTTCTAAAACGCACCTCATTTCTCATCTCATTGTGCCCGGGTTCGCCATTCCAGCCGCTTTACTAGCAATCTCCCTACTTGGAGCATCAGCACCTTTAACCTCCTATTCCGTACAGGTTGCAATTTGTCCTGAGGATGAACGGGAAGACGTGGAACCAACGAGAGACTAGCTCTTGGTGTTGGGACATGCACAGGTCACTCTATTTTCCCATCAGGAAGAAGAATTAACCACAGGCTCAGCCTGCCCCCCGGAACCAGAACAGGGCCTGAAGCCATCCTGCGCTTTTACGGCCAGCTACCAAAAAAGCGAGTTGTAAAATGGAGGTTCAGGGCACTGCAATTCACAAACCTGCAGAGTTATAAATGATAACTCTCGTCCACAAATATATTGAGGGAAGGCAAAGAAGAGGATTTGAAATCAAGGCAGAATTGCAGGAAACAGATTTCAGGAGGTATATTCGAATCGCCTTTAAAGCACATGAAAAGCGGCAAAACGTTGACAATGATGCCCTTGGCCAAAAAGGGCGTATGCGTTTTTTCCTGAATATATTCAGGAAAAAACGCATACGCCCTTTTTGGCCAACCAAGCAACCAGGAAAGGCAAATCAACGCTACAAAGAAGTCTCGCTTCCCATCGGTCAAAAGGGCCATGCTGAAAAAAGTGTCAAAACCAGAAATGCAGGACAGGCCATGGAGAAATGGGAGCCTTGCTACACTGATGGGCAGGATGTAAATTGCCAAGAGCCACTCTGGAGAAGTGTCCGGTGAGTCCTGAAACATCTGAAAAACACAGCTTAGAGAGCATAGGGCACTTCCACTCATGGGGGTATAAATTGGGAAAATGAAAAATCAGCAAGACACAAGCACCCCAAAGTTTAGGGCTGCTCTGTTGACAATGACCTCCACTTCATTCCACTTTAAATATCCCAGGAAAGAGAAAAATGGATAAAGAAGTTGTGGTCCTTATGTACAATGGAATATCACTCAGCCATGAAATCAATGTTGTAAGGTTAGTAGCAGAATGATGAGTGGATTTAGTTACGACGATTCTAAGTGAAATAAGTCACACAGAAAAGGACACTTCTCATAAGGTATCACTGATAGAGGGAATTTAAAAACCGTTACACTTGAACTGAATTACAAAACAAAACAGAGTCACACATGCAGAAAACACACTATGGCTGCTTAACGGAAAAGGTGAGGTGGGGTGATACATAAAACAAGGGTATCAAATTAGCTCAGATACCGTTCCATAAACCCAATATGTAATAGACAAGACCTACTCCTTGCTCAGAGAAGTGGACACAACACGCCCTATTCACCGCACAAGAATATATCTGACTAATAATAATCGTAAAACCTATGTATTGATATCTCTCTGTTAGTGTGTCAAGTGGGTGTAAAGCGGCATAAACACAGCAGTGAAAAGCAGCTAAACCCCATTATAAAAATAAATTACTTTGAAACACCCATGAAACAAAGACAGTGAAAGAGAGAGAAATTCTTAGACAATGCGTTCAGGGGCTGTGATGCAACCTGGATTGACCATATCTAGACGCACAGCTGGATGAGACATAAGGGTGGACACTCTTGGGGCTGAGACGTTTGGTGAGGTTGGGTGAGCAAACACAGACCCTTTAAAGTAATACTGCGTGGTACCCATCACATGGGTCCCAAATCTCCAGGTTCAAGGGCATCTTCCTACATCAAAAACATGCATGAGAAACCCAGAAGATGGTACACCGTGTGATGGGGAAAGGTTTCTAAAACGCACCTCATTTCTCATCTCCTTGTGCCTGGGTTCGCAATTCCAGCCACTTTACTAGCAAGCTCCCTCCTTGGAGCATCAGCACCTTTAACCTCCTGTTCCATACAGGTTGCAATCTGTCCTGAGGATAAACGGGAAGACGTGGAACCAACGAGAGACTAGCTCTTGGTATTGGGACAGGCACAGGTCACTCTATATTCCCATCAGAAAGAAGAATTAACCACAGGCTCATCCTGCCCCCCGGAACCAGAACAGGGCCTGAAGCCGTCCTGCCCTTTTGCGGCCAGCTACCAAAAAAGCGAGTTGTAAAATGGAGGTTCAGGGCACTGCAATTCACAAACCTGCAGAGTTATAAATGATAACTCTCGTCCACAAATATATTGAGGGAAGGCAAAGAAGAGGATTTGAAATCAAGGCAGAATTGCAGGAAACAGATTTCAGGAGGTATATTCGAATCGCCTTTAAAGCACATGAAAAGCGGAAAACGTTGACAATGATGCCCTTGGCCAAAAAGGGCGTATGCGTTTTTTCCTGAATATATTCAGGAAAAAACGCATACGCCCTTTTTGGCCAACCAAGCAACCTGGAAAGGCAAATCAGCGCTACAAAGATGTCTCGCTTCCCATCGGTTAAAAAGGCCATGCTGAAAAAAGTGTCAAAATCAGAAATGCAGGACAGGCCATGGAGAAATGGGAGCCTTGCTACGCTGATAGGCGGGATGTAAATTGCCAACAGCCACTCTGGAGAAGCGTACGGTGAGTCCTGAAACATCTAAAAAACAAAGCTTAGAGAGCATAGGGCACTTCCACTCATGGGGTTATAAATTGGGAAAATTAAAAATCAGCAAGACACAAGCACCCCAAAGTTTAGGGCTGCTCTGTTGACAAGGACCTCCACTTCATTCCACCTTCAATATCCCAGGAAAGAGAAAAATGGATAAAGAAGTTGTGGTCCATATGTACAATGGAATATCACTCAGCCATGAAATCAATGTCATAAGGCTAGTAGCAGCATGATGAGTGGATTTAGGTACGACGATTCTAAGTGAAATAAGTCACACAGAAAAGGACACTTCTCATAAGGTATCACTTATAGAGGGAATGTAAAAACCGTTACACTTGAACTGAATTACAAAACAGAACAGAGTCACACATGCAGAAAACACACTATGGCTGCTTAACGGGAAAGGTGAGGTGGGGTGATACATAAAACAAGGGTTTCAAATTAGCTCAGATACCGTTCCATAATCCCAATATGTAATAGACAAGACCTACTCCTTGCTCAGAGAACTGGACTCAACACGCCCTATTCACTGCACAAGAATATATCTGACTAGTAATAATCTTAAAACCTATGTATTGATATCTCTCTGTTAGTGTGTCAAGTGGGTAAAAAGCGGCATAAACACAGCAGTGAAAAGCAGCTAAACCCCATTATAAAAATAAATTACTTTGAAAAACCCATGAAACAAAGACAGTGAAAGAGAGAGAAATTCTTACACAATGCGTTCAGGGGCTGTGATGCAACCTGGATTGACCATATCTAGACCCACAGCTGGATGCGACATAAGGGTGGACACTGTTGCGGCTGACAGGTTTGGTGAGGTTGGGTGAGCAAACGCAGACCCTTTAAAGTAATACTGCGTGGTACCCATCGCATGGGTCCCAAATCTCCAGGTTCAAGGTCATCTTCCTACATCGTAAACATGCATGAGATACCCAGAAGATGGTACACCATGTGATGGGGAAAGGTTTCTAAAACGCACCGCATTTCTCATCTGCCTGTGCCCGGGTTCGCCATTCCAGCCACTTTACTAGCAAGCTCCCTACTTGGAGCATCAGCACCTTTAACCTCCTGTTCCATACAGGTTGCAATCTGTCCTGAGGATAAACGGGAAGACGTGGAACCAACGAGAGACTAGCTCTTGGTGTTGGGACAGGCACAGGTCACTCTATATTCCCATCAGAAAGAAGAATTAACCACAGGCTCATCCTGCCCCCCGGAACCAGAACAGGGCCTGAAGCCGTCCTGCCCTTTTGCGGCCAGCTACCAAAAAAGCGAGTTGTAAAATGGAGGTTCAGGGCACTGCAATTCACAAACCTGCAGAGTTATAAATGATAACTCTCGTCCACAAATATATTGAGGGAAGGCAAAGAAGAGGATATGAAATCAAGGCAGAATTGCAGGAAACAGATTTCAGGAGGTAGATTCGAATCGCATTTAAAGCACATGAAAAGCGGCAAAACGTTGACAATGATGCCCTTGGCCAAAAAGGGCGTATGCGTTTTTTCCTGAATATATTCAGGAAAAAACGCATACGCCCTTTTTGGCCAACCAAGCAACCTGGAAAGGCAAATCAGCGCTACAAAGAAGTCTCGCTTCCCATCGGTCAAAAGGGCCATGCTGAAAAAAGTGTCAAAACCAGAAATGCAGGACAGGCCATGGAGAAATGGGAGCCTTGCTACACTGATGGGCGGGATGTAAATTGCCAACAGCCACTGTGGAGAAGTGTACGGTGAGTCCTGAAACATCTGAAAAACACAGCTTAGAGAGCATAGGGCACTTCCACTCATGGGGGTATAAATTGGGAAAATTAAAAATCAGCAAGACACAAGCACCCCAAAGTTTAGGGCTGCTCTGTTGACCAGGACCTCCACTTCATTCCACCTTAAATATCCCAGGAAAGAGAAAAATGGGTAAAGAAGTTGTGGTCCTTATGTACAATGGAATATCACTCAGCCATGAAATCAATGTCATAAGGCTAGTAGCAGCATGATGAGTGGATTTAGGTACGACGATTCTAAGTGAAATAAGTCACACAGAAAAGGACACTTCTCATAAGGTATCACTGATAGAGGGAATGTAAAAACCGTTACACTTGAACTGAATTACAAAACAGAACAGAGTCACACATGCAGAAAACACACTATGGCTGCTTAACGGGAAAGGTGAGGTGGGGTGATACATAAAAGAAGGTTTTCAATTTAGCTCAGATACCGTTCCATAAACCCAATATGTAATAGACAAGACCTACTCCTTGCTCAGAGAACTGGACTCAACACGCCCTATTCACGGCACAAGAATATATCTGACTAGTAATAATCGTAAAACCTATGTATTGATATCTCTCTGTTAGTGTGTCAAGTGGGTGTAAAGCGGCATAAACACAGCAGTGAAAAGCAGCTAAATCCCATTATGAAAATAAATTACTTTGAAAAACCCATGAAACAAAGACAGTGAAAGAGAGAGAAATTCTTACACAATGCGTTCAGGGCCTGTGATGCAACCTGGATTGACCATATCTAGACCCACAGCTGGATGAGACATAAGGGTGGACACTCTTGGGGCTGAGAGGTTTGGTGAGGTTGGGTGAGCAAACACAGACCCTTTAAAGTAATACTGCGTGGTACCCATCGCATGGGTCCCAAATCTCCAGGTTCAAGGGCATCTTCCTACATCGAAAACATGCATGAGAAACCCAGAAGATGGTACACCGTGTGATGGGGAAAGGTTTCTAAAACGCACCTCATTTCTCATCTCATTGTGCCCGGGTTCGCCATTCCAGCCGCTTTACTAGCAATCTCCCTACTTGGAGCATCAGCACCTTTAACCTCCTATTCCGTACAGGTTGCAATTTGTCCTGAGGATGAACGGGAAGACGTGGAACCAACGAGAGACTAGCTCTTGGTGTTGGGACATGCACAGGTCACTCTATTTTCCCATCAGGAAGAAGAATTAACCACAGGCTCAGCCTGCCCCCCGGAACCAGAACAGGGCCTGAAGCCATCCTGCGCTTTTACGGCCAGCTACCAAAAAAGCGAGTTGTAAAATGGAGGTTCAGGGCACTGCAATTCACAAACCTGCAGAGTTATAAATGATAACTCTCGTCCACAAATATATTGAGGGAAGGCAAAGAAGAGGATTTGAAATCAAGGCAGAATTGCAGGAAACAGATTTCAGGAGGTATATTCGAATCGCCTTTAAAGCACATGAAAAGCGGCAAAACGTTGACAATGATGCCCTTGGCCAAAAAGGGCGTATGCGTTTTTTCCTGAATATATTCAGGAAAAAACGCATACGCCCTTTTTGGCCAACCAAGCAACCAGGAAAGGCAAATCAACGCTACAAAGAAGTCTCGCTTCCCATCGGTCAAAAGGGCCATGCTGAAAAAAGTGTCAAAACCAGAAATGCAGGACAGGCCATGGAGAAATGGGAGCCTTGCTACACTGATGGGCAGGATGTAAATTGCCAAGAGCCACTCTGGAGAAGTGTCCGGTGAGTCCTGAAACATCTGAAAAACACAGCTTAGAGAGCATAGGGCACTTCCACTCATGGGGGTATAAATTGGGAAAATGAAAAATCAGCAAGACACAAGCACCCCAAAGTTTAGGGCTGCTCTGTTGACAATGACCTCCACTTCATTCCACTTTAAATATCCCAGGAAAGAGAAAAATGGATAAAGAAGTTGTGGTCCTTATGTACAATGGAATATCACTCAGCCATGAAATCAATGTTGTAAGGTTAGTAGCAGAATGATGAGTGGATTTAGTTACGACGATTCTAAGTGAAATAAGTCACACAGAAAAGGACACTTCTCATAAGGTATCACTGATAGAGGGAATTTAAAAACCGTTACACTTGAACTGAATTACAAAACAAAACAGAGTCACACATGCAGAAAACACACTATGGCTGCTTAACGGAAAAGGTGAGGTGGGGTGATACATAAAACAAGGGTATCAAATTAGCTCAGATACCGTTCCATAAACCCAATATGTAATAGACAAGACCTACTCCTTGCTCAGAGAAGTGGACACAACACGCCCTATTCACCGCACAAGAATATATCTGACTAATAATAATCGTAAAACCTATGTATTGATATCTCTCTGTTAGTGTGTCAAGTGGGTGTAAAGCGGCATAAACACAGCAGTGAAAAGCAGCTAAACCCCATTATAAAAATAAATTACTTTGAAACACCCATGAAACAAAGACAGTGAAAGAGAGAGAAATTCTTAGACAATGCGTTCAGGGGCTGTGATGCAACCTGGATTGACCATATCTAGACGCACAGCTGGATGAGACATAAGGGTGGACACTCTTGGGGCTGAGACGTTTGGTGAGGTTGGGTGAGCAAACACAGACCCTTTAAAGTAATACTGCGTGGTACCCATCACATGGGTCCCAAATCTCCAGGTTCAAGGGCATCTTCCTACATCAAAAACATGCATGAGAAACCCAGAAGATGGTACACCGTGTGATGGGGAAAGGTTTCTAAAACGCACCTCATTTCTCATCTCCTTGTGCCTGGGTTCGCAATTCCAGCCACTTTACTAGCAAGCTCCCTCCTTGGAGCATCAGCACCTTTAACCTCCTGTTCCATACAGGTTGCAATCTGTCCTGAGGATAAACGGGAAGACGTGGAACCAACGAGAGACTAGCTCTTGGTATTGGGACAGGCACAGGTCACTCTATATTCCCATCAGAAAGAAGAATTAACCACAGGCTCATCCTGCCCCCCGGAACCAGAACAGGGCCTGAAGCCGTCCTGCCCTTTTGCGGCCAGCTACCAAAAAAGCGAGTTGTAAAATGGAGGTTCAGGGCACTGCAATTCACAAACCTGCAGAGTTATAAATGATAACTCTCGTCCACAAATATATTGAGGGAAGGCAAAGAAGAGGATTTGAAATCAAGGCAGAATTGCAGGAAACAGATTTCAGGAGGTATATTCGAATCGCCTTTAAAGCACATGAAAAGCGGAAAACGTTGACAATGATGCCCTTGGCCAAAAAGGGCGTATGCGTTTTTTCCTGAATATATTCAGGAAAAAACGCATACGCCCTTTTTGGCCAACCAAGCAACCTGGAAAGGCAAATCAGCGCTACAAAGATGTCTCGCTTCCCATCGGTTAAAAAGGCCATGCTGAAAAAAGTGTCAAAATCAGAAATGCAGGACAGGCCATGGAGAAATGGGAGCCTTGCTACGCTGATAGGCGGGATGTAAATTGCCAACAGCCACTCTGGAGAAGCGTACGGTGAGTCCTGAAACATCTAAAAAACAAAGCTTAGAGAGCATAGGGCACTTCCACTCATGGGGTTATAAATTGGGAAAATTAAAAATCAGCAAGACACAAGCACCCCAAAGTTTAGGGCTGCTCTGTTGACAAGGACCTCCACTTCATTCCACCTTCAATATCCCAGGAAAGAGAAAAATGGATAAAGAAGTTGTGGTCCATATGTACAATGGAATATCACTCAGCCATGAAATCAATGTCATAAGGCTAGTAGCAGCATGATGAGTGGATTTAGGTACGACGATTCTAAGTGAAATAAGTCACACAGAAAAGGACACTTCTCATAAGGTATCACTTATAGAGGGAATGTAAAAACCGTTACACTTGAACTGAATTACAAAACAGAACAGAGTCACACATGCAGAAAACACACTATGGCTGCTTAACGGGAAAGGTGAGGTGGGGTGATACATAAAACAAGGGTTTCAAATTAGCTCAGATACCGTTCCATAATCCCAATATGTAATAGACAAGACCTACTCCTTGCTCAGAGAACTGGACTCAACACGCCCTATTCACTGCACAAGAATATATCTGACTAGTAATAATCTTAAAACCTATGTATTGATATCTCTCTGTTAGTGTGTCAAGTGGGTAAAAAGCGGCATAAACACAGCAGTGAAAAGCAGCTAAACCCCATTATAAAAATAAATTACTTTGAAAAATCCATGAAACAAAGACAGTGAAAGAGAGAGAAATTCTTACACAATGCGTTCAGGGGCTGTGATGCAACCTGGATTGACCATATCTAGACCCACAGCTGGATGCGACATAAGGGTGGACACTGTTGCGGCTGAGAGGTTTGGTGAGGTTGGGTGAGCAAACGCAGACCCTTTAAAGTAATACTGCGTGGTACCCATCGCATGGGTCCCAAATCTCCAGGTTCAAGGTCATCTTCCTACATCGTAAACATGCATGAGATACCCAGAAGATGGTACACCATGTGATGGGGAAAGGTTTCTAAAACGCACCGCATTTCTCATCTGCCTGTGCCCGGGTTCGCCATTCCAGCCACTTTACTAGCAAGCTCCCTACTTGGAGCATCAGCACCTTTAACCTCCTGTTCCATACAGGTTGCAATCTGTCCTGAGGATAAACGGGAAGACGTGGAACCAACGAGAGACTAGCTCTTGGTGTTGGGACAGGCACAGGTCACTCTATATTCCCATCAGAAAGAAGAATTAACCACAGGCTCATCCTGCCCCCCGGAACCAGAACAGGGCCTGAAGCCGTCCTGCCCTTTTGCGGCCAGCTACCAAAAAAGCGAGTTGTAAAATGGAGGTTCAGGGCACTGCAATTCACAAACCTGCAGAGTTATAAATGATAACTCTCGTCCACAAATATATTGAGGGAAGGCAAAGAAAAGGATTTGAAATCATGGCAGAATTGCAGGAAACAGATTTCAGGAGGTAGATACGAATCGCCTTTAAAGCACATGAAAAGCGGCAAAACGTTGACAATGATGCCCTTGGCCAAAAAGGGCGTATGCGTTTTTTCCTGAATATATTCAGGAAAAAACGCATACGCCCTTTTTGGCCAACCAAGCAACCTGGAAAGGCAAATCAGCGCTACAAAGAAGTCTCGCTTCCCATCGGTCAAAAGGGCCATGCTGAAAAAAGTGTCAACACCAGAAATGCAGGACAGGCCATGGAGAAATGGGAGCCTTGCTACACTGATGGGCGGGATGTAAATTGCCAAGAGCCACTCTGGAGAAGTGTCCGGTGAGTCCTGAAACATCTGAAAAACACAGCTTAGAGAGCATAGGGCACTTCCACTCATGGGGGTATAAATTGGGAAAATGAAAAATCAGCAAGACACAAGCACCCCAAAGTTTAGGGCTGCTCTGTTGACCAGGACCTCCACTTCATTCCACCTTCAATATCCCAGGAAAGAGAAAAATGGATAAAGAAGTTGTGGTCCTTATGTACAATGGAATATCACTCAGCCATGAAATCAATGTCGTAAGGTTAGTAGCAGCATGATGAGTGGATTTAGGTACGACGATTCTAAGTGAAATAAGTCACACAGAAAAGGACACTTCTCATAAGGTATCACTGATAGAGGGAATGTAAAAACCGTTACACTTGAACTGAATTACAAAACAGAACAGAGTCACACATGCAGAAAACACACTATGGCTGCTTAACGGGAAAGGTGAGGTGGGGTGATACATAAAACAAGGGTATCAAATTAGCTCAGATACCGTTCCATAAACCCAATATGTAATAGACAAGACCTACTCCTTGCTCAGAGAACTGGACTCAACACGCCCTATTCACCACACAAGAATATATCTGACTAATAATAATCGTAAAACCTATGTATTGATATCTCTCTGTTAGTGTGTCAAGTGGGTGTAAAGCGGCATAAACACAGCAGTGAAAAGCAGCTAAACCCCATTATAAAAATAAATTACTTTGAAACACCCATGAAATAAAGACAGTGAAAGTGAGAGAAATTCTTACACAATGCGTTCAGGGCCTGTGATGCAACCTGGATTGACCATATCTAGACCCACAGCTGGATGAGACATAAGGGTGGACACTCTTGGGGCTGAGAGGTTTGGTGAGGTTGGGTGAGCAAACACAGACCCTTTCAAGTAATACTGCGTGGTACCCATCGCATGGGTCCCAAATCTCCAGGTTCAAGGGCATCTTCCTACATCGAAAACATGCATGAGAAACCCAGAAGATGGTACACCGTGTGATGGGGAAAGGTTTCTAAAAGGCACCTCATTTCTCATCTCCTTGTGCCCGGGTTCGCCATTCCAGCCGCTTTACTAGAAAGCTCCCTACTTGGAGCATCAGCACCTTTAACCTCCTGTTCCATACAGGTTGCAATCTGTCCTGAGGATAAACGGGAAGACGTGGAACCAGCGAGAGACTAGCTCTTGGTGTTGGGACAGGCACAGGTCACTCTATATTCCCATCAGAAAGAAGAATTAACCACAGGCTCAGCCTGCCCCCCGGAACCAGAACAGGGCCTGAAGCCATTCTGCGATTTTGCGGCCAGCTCCCTTAAAAACGAGTTGTAAAATGGAGGTTCAGGGCACTGCAATTCACAAACCTGCAGAGTTATAAATGATAACTCTCGTCCACAAATATATTGAGGGAAGGCAAAGAAGAGGATATGAAATCAAGGCAGAATTGCAGGAAACAGATTTCAGGAGGTAGATTCGAATCGCATTTAAAGCACATGAAAAGTGGAAAAACGGTGACAATGATGCCCTTGGCCAAAAAGGGCGTATGCGTTTTTTCCTGAATATATTCAGGAAAAAACGCATATGCCCTTTTTGGCCAACCAAGCAACCTGGAAAGGCAAATCAGCGCTACAAAGAAGTCTCGCTTCCCATCGGTCAAAAGGGCCATGCTGAAAAAAGTGTCAAAACCAGAAATGCAGGACAGGCCATGGAGAAATGGGAGCCTTGCTACACTGATGGGCGGGATGTAAATTGCCAACAGCCACTGTGGAGAAGTGTACGGTGAGTCCTGAAACATCTGAAAAACACAGCTTAGAGAGCATAGGGCACTTCCACTCATGGGGGTATAAATTGGGAAAATTAAAAATCAGCAAGACACAAGCACCCCAAAGTTTAGGGCTGCTCTGTTGACCAGGACCTCCTCTTCATTCCACCTTAAATATCCCAGGAAAGAGAAAAATGGGTAAAGAAGTTGTGGTCCTTATGTACAATGGAATATCACTCAGCCATGAAATCAATGTCATAAGGCTAGTAGCAGCATGATGAGTGGATTTAGGTACGACGATTCTAAGTGAAATAAGTCACACAGAAAAGGACACTTCTCATAAGGTATCACTGATAGAGGGAATGTAAAAACCGTTACACTTGAACTGAATTACAAAACAGAACAGAGTCACACATGCAGAAAACACACTATGGCTGCTTAACGGGAAAGGTGAGGTGGGGTGATACATAAAAGAAGGTTTTCAATTTAGCTCAGATACCGTTCCATAAACCCAATATGTAATAGACAAGACCTACTCCTTGCTCAGAGAACTGGACTCAACACGCCCTATTCACGGCACAAGAATATATCTGACTAGTAATAATCGTAAAACCTATGTATTGATATCTCTCTGTTAGTGTGTCAAGTGGGTGTAAAGCGGCATAAACACAGCAGTGAAAAGCAGCTAAATCCCATTATGAAAATAAATTACTTTGAAAAACCCATGAAACAAAGACAGTGAAAGAGAGAGAAATTCTTACACAATGCGTTCAGGGCCTGTGATGCAACCTGGATTGACCATATCTAGACCCACAGCTGGATGAGACATAAGGGTGGACACTCTTGGGGCTGAGAGGTTTGGTGAGGTTGGGTGAGCAAACACAGACCCTTTAAAGTAATACTGCGTGGTACCCATCGCATGGGTCCCAAATCTCCAGGTTCAAGGGCATCTTCCTACATCGAAAACATGCATGAGAAACCCAGAAGATGGTACACCGTGTGATGGGGAAAGGTTTCTAAAACGCACCTCATTTCTCATCTCATTGTGCCCGGGTTCGCCATTCCAGCCGCTTTACTAGCAATCTCCCTACTTGGAGCATCAGCACCTTTAACCTCCTATTCCGTACAGGTTGCAATTTGTCCTGAGGATGAACGGGAAGACGTGGAACCAACGAGAGACTAGCTCTTGGTGTTGGGACATGCACAGGTCACTCTATTTTCCCATCAGGAAGAAGAATTAACCACAGGCTCAGCCTGCCCCCCGGAACCAGAACAGGGCCTGAAGCCATCCTGCGCTTTTACGGCCAGCTACCAAAAAAGCGAGTTGTAAAATGGAGGTTCAGGGCACTGCAATTCACAAACCTGCAGAGTTATAAATGATAACTCTCGTCCACAAATATATTGAGGGAAGGCAAAGAAGAGGATTTGAAATCAAGGCAGAATTGCAGGAAACAGATTTCAGGAGGTATATTCGAATCGCCTTTAAAGCACATGAAAAGCGGCAAAACGTTGACAATGATGCCCTTGGCCAAAAAGGGCGTATGCGTTTTTTCCTGAATATATTCAGGAAAAAACGCATACGCCCTTTTTGGCCAACCAAGCAACCAGGAAAGGCAAATCAACGCTACAAAGAAGTCTCGCTTCCCATCGGTCAAAAGGGCCATGCTGAAAAAAGTGTCAAAACCAGAAATGCAGGACAGGCCATGGAGAAATGGGAGCCTTGCTACACTGATGGGCAGGATGTAAATTGCCAAGAGCCACTCTGGAGAAGTGTCCGGTGAGTCCTGAAACATCTGAAAAACACAGCTTAGAGAGCATAGGGCACTTCCACTCATGGGGGTATAAATTGGGAAAATGAAAAATCAGCAAGACACAAGCACCCCAAAGTTTAGGGCTGCTCTGTTGACAATGACCTCCACTTCATTCCACTTTAAATATCCCAGGAAAGAGAAAAATGGATAAAGAAGTTGTGGTCCTTATGTACAATGGAATATCACTCAGCCATGAAATCAATGTTGTAAGGTTAGTAGCAGAATGATGAGTGGATTTAGTTACGACGATTCTAAGTGAAATAAGTCACACAGAAAAGGACACTTCTCATAAGGTATCACTGATAGAGGGAATTTAAAAACCGTTACACTTGAACTGAATTACAAAACAAAACAGAGTCACACATGCAGAAAACACACTATGGCTGCTTAACGGAAAAGGTGAGGTGGGGTGATACATAAAACAAGGGTATCAAATTAGCTCAGATACCGTTCTATAAACCCAATATGTAATAGACAAGACCTACTCCTTGCTCAGAGAAGTGGACACAACACGCCCTATTCACCGCACAAGAATATATCTGACTAATAATAATCGTAAAACCTATGTATTGATATCTCTCTGTTAGTGTGTCAAGTGGGTGTAAAGCGGCATAAACACAGCAGTGAAAAGCAGCTAAACCCCATTATAAAAATAAATTACTTTGAAACACCCATGAAACAAAGACAGTGAAAGAGAGAGAAATTCTTAGACAATGCGTTCAGGGGCTGTGATGCAACCTGGATTGACCATATCTAGACGCACAGCTGGATGAGACATAAGGGTGGACACTCTTGGGGCTGAGACGTTTGGTGAGGTTGGGTGAGCAAACACAGACCCTTTAAAGTAATACTGCGTGGTACCCATCACATGGGTCACAAATCTCCAGGTTCAAGGGCATCTTCCTACATCAAAAACATGCATGAGAAACCCAGAAGATGGTACACCGTGTGATGGGGAAAGGTTTCTAAAACGCACCTCATTTCTCATCTCCTTGTGCCTGGGTTCGCAATTCCAGCCACTTTACTAGCAAGCTCCCTCCTTGGAGCATCAGCACCTTTAACCTCCTGTTCCATACAGGTTGCAATCTGTCCTGAGGATAAACGGGAAGACGTGGAACCAACGAGAGACTAGCTCTTGGTGTTGGGACAGGCACAGGTCACTCTATATTCCCATCAGGAAGAAGAATTAACCACAGGCTCAGCCTGCCCCCCGGAACCAGAACAGGGCCTGAAGCCGTCCTGCCCTTTTGCGGCCAGCTACCAAAAAAGCGAGTTGTAAAATGGAGGTTCAGGGCACTGCAATTCACAAACCTGCAGAGTTATAAATGATAACTCTCGTCCACAAATATATTGAGGGAAGGCAAAGAAGAGGATTTGAAATCAAGGCAGAATTGCAGGAAACAGATTTCAGGAGGTATATTCGAATCGCCTTTAAAGCACATGAAAAGCGGCAAAACGTTGACAATGATGCCCTTGGCCAAAAAGGGCGTATGCGTTTTTTCCTGAATATATTCAGGAAAAAACGCATACGCCCTTTTTGGCCAACCAAGCAACCAGGAAAGGCAAATCAACGCTACAAAGAAGTCTCGCTTCCCATCGGTCAAAAGGGCCATGCTGAAAAAAGTGTCAAAACCAGAAATGCAGGACAGGCCATGGAGAAATGGGAGCCTTGCTACACTGATGGGCAGGATGTAAATTGCCAAGAGCCACTCTGGAGAAGTGTCCGGTGAGTCCTGAAACATCTGAAAAACACAGCTTAGAGAGCATAGGGCACTTCCACTCATGGGGGTATAAATTGGGAAAATGAAAAATCAGCAAGACACAAGCACCCCAAAGTTTAGGGCTGCTCTGTTGACAATGACCTCCACTTCATTCCACTTTAAATATCCCAGGAAAGAGAAAAATGGATAAAGAAGTTGTGGTCCTTATGTACAATGGAATATCACTCAGCCATGAAATCAATGTTGTAAGGTTAGTAGCAGAATGATGAGTGGATTTAGTTACGACGATTCTAAGTGAAATAAGTCACACAGAAAAGGACACTTCTCATAAGGTATCACTGATAGAGGGAATTTAAAAACCGTTACACTTGAACTGAATTACAAAACAAAACAGAGTCACACATGCAGAAAACACACTATGGCTGCTTAACGGAAAAGGTGAGGTGGGGTGATACATAAAACAAGGGTATCAAATTAGCTCAGATACCGTTCTATAAACCCAATATGTAATAGACAAGACCTACTCCTTGCTCAGAGAAGTGGACACAACACGCCCTATTCACCGCACAAGAATATATCTGACTAATAATAATCGTAAAACCTATGTATTGATATCTCTCTGTTAGTGTGTCAAGTGGGTGTAAAGCGGCATAAACACAGCAGTGAAAAGCAGCTAAACCCCATTATAAAAATAAATTACTTTGAAACACCCATGAAACAAAGACAGTGAAAGAGAGAGAAATTCTTAGACAATGCGTTCAGGGGCTGTGATGCAACCTGGATTGACCATATCTAGACGCACAGCTGGATGAGACATAAGGGTGGACACTCTTGGGGCTGAGACGTTTGGTGAGGTTGGGTGAGCAAACACAGACCCTTTAAAGTAATACTGCGTGGTACCCATCACATGGGTCCCAAATCTCCAGGTTCAAGGGCATCTTCCTACATCAAAAACATGCATGAGAAACCCAGAAGATGGTACACCGTGTGATGGGGAAAGGTTTCTAAAACGCACCTCATTTCTCATCTCCTTGTGCCTGGGTTCGCAATTCCAGCCACTTTACTAGCAAGCTCCCTCCTTGGAGCATCAGCACCTTTAACCTCCTGTTCCATACAGGTTGCAATCTGTCCTGAGGATAAACGGGAAGACGTGGAACCAACGAGAGACTAGCTCTTGGTGTTGGGACAGGCACAGGTCACTCTATATTCCCATCAGGAAGAAGAATTAACCACAGGCTCAGCCTGCCCCCCGGAACCAGAACAGGGCCTGAAGCCGTCCTGCCCTTTTGCGGCCAGCTACCAAAAAAGCGAGTTGTAAAATGGAGGTTCAGGGCACTGCAATTCACAAACCTGCAGAGTTATAAATGATAACTCTCGTCCACAAATATATTGAGGGAAGGCAAAGAAGAGGATTTGAAATCAAGGCAGAATTGCAGGAAACAGATTTCAGGAGGTATATTCGAATCGCCTTTAAAGCACATGAAAAGCGGCAAAACGTTGACAATGATGCCCTTGGCCAAAAAGGGCGTATGCGTTTTTTCCTGAATATATTCAGGAAAAAACGCATACGCCCTTTTTGGCCAACCAAGCAACCAGGAAAGGCAAATCAACGCTACAAAGAAGTCTCGCTTCCCATCGGTCAAAAGGGCCATGCTGAAAAAAGTGTCAAAACCAGAAATGCAGGACAGGCCATGGAGAAATGGGAGCCTTGCTACACTGATGGGCAGGATGTAAATTGCCAAGAGCCACTCTGGAGAAGTGTCCGGTGAGTCCTGAAACATCTGAAAAACACAGCTTAGAGAGCATAGGGCACTTCCACTCATGGGGGTATAAATTGGGAAAATGAAAAATCAGCAAGACACAAGCACCCCAAAGTTTAGGGCTGCTCTGTTGACAATGACCTCCACTTCATTCCACTTTAAATATCCCAGGAAAGAGAAAAATGGATAAAGAAGTTGTGGTCCTTATGTACAATGGAATATCACTCAGCCATGAAATCAATGTTGTAAGGTTAGTAGCAGAATGATGAGTGGATTTAGTTACGACGATTCTAAGTGAAATAAGTCACACAGAAAAGGACACTTCTCATAAGGTATCACTGATAGAGGGAATTTAAAAACCGTTACACTTGAACTGAATTACAAAACAAAACAGAGTCACACATGCAGAAAACACACTATGGCTGCTTAACGGAAAAGGTGAGGTGGGGTGATACATAAAACAAGGGTATCAAATTAGCTCAGATACCGTTCTATAAACCCAATATGTAATAGACAAGACCTACTCCTTGCTCAGAGAAGTGGACACAACACGCCCTATTCACCGCACAAGAATATATCTGACTAATAATAATCGTAAAACCTATGTATTGATATCTCTCTGTTAGTGTGTCAAGTGGGTGTAAAGCGGCATAAACACAGCAGTGAAAAGCAGCTAAACCCCATTATAAAAATAAATTACTTTGAAACACCCATGAAACAAAGACAGTGAAAGAGAGAGAAATTCTTAGACAATGCGTTCAGGGGCTGTGATGCAACCTGGATTGACCATATCTAGACGCACAGCTGGATGAGACATAAGGGTGGACACTCTTGGGGCTGAGACGTTTGGTGAGGTTGGGTGAGCAAACACAGACCCTTTAAAGTAATACTGCGTGGTACCCATCACATGGGTCCCAAATCTCCAGGTTCAAGGGCATCTTCCTACATCAAAAACATGCATGAGAAACCCAGAAGATGGTACACCGTGTGATGGGGAAAGGTTTCTAAAACGCACCTCATTTCTCATCTCCTTGTGCCTGGGTTCGCAATTCCAGCCACTTTACTAGCAAGCTCCCTCCTTGGAGCATCAGCACCTTTAACCTCCTGTTCCATACAGGTTGCAATCTGTCCTGAGGATAAACGGGAAGACGTGGAACCAACGAGAGACTAGCTCTTGGTGTTGGGACAGGCACAGGTCACTCTATATTCCCATCAGGAAGAAGAATTAACCACAGGCTCAGCCTGCCCCCCGGAACCAGAACAGGGCCTGAAGCCGTCCTGCCCTTTTGCGGCCAGCTACCAAAAAAGCGAGTTGTAAAATGGAGGTTCAGGGCACTGCAATTCACAAACCTGCAGAGTTATAAATGATAACTCTCGTCCACAAATATATTGAGGGAAGGCAAAGAAGAGGATTTGAAATCAAGGCAGAATTGCAGGAAACAGATTTCAGGAGGTATATTCGAATCGCCTTTAAAGCACATGAAAAGCGGCAAAACGTTGACAATGATGCCCTTGGCCAAAAAGGGCGTATGCGTTTTTTCCTGAATATATTCAGGAAAAAACGCATACGCCCTTTTTGGCCAACCAAGCAACCAGGAAAGGCAAATCAACGCTACAAAGAAGTCTCGCTTCCCATCGGTCAAAAGGGCCATGCTGAAAAAAGTGTCAAAACCAGAAATGCAGGACAGGCCATGGAGAAATGGGAGCCTTGCTACACTGATGGGCAGGATGTAAATTGCCAAGAGCCACTCTGGAGAAGTGTCCGGTGAGTCCTGAAACATCTGAAAAACACAGCTTAGAGAGCATAGGGCACTTCCACTCATGGGGGTATAAATTGGGAAAATGAAAAATCAGCAAGACACAAGCACCCCAAAGTTTAGGGCTGCTCTGTTGACAATGACCTCCACTTCATTCCACTTTAAATATCCCAGGAAAGAGAAAAATGGATAAAGAAGTTGTGGTCCTTATGTACAATGGAATATCACTCAGCCATGAAATCAATGTTGTAAGGTTAGTAGCAGAATGATGAGTGGATTTAGTTACGACGATTCTAAGTGAAATAAGTCACACAGAAAAGGACACTTCTCATAAGGTATCACTGATAGAGGGAATTTAAAAACCGTTACACTTGAACTGAATTACAAAACAAAACAGAGTCACACATGCAGAAAACACACTATGGCTGCTTAACGGAAAAGGTGAGGTGGGGTGATACATAAAACAAGGGTATCAAATTAGCTCAGATACCGTTCCATAAACCCAATATGTAATAGACAAGACCTACTCCTTGCTCAGAGAAGTGGACACAACACGCCCTATTCACCGCACAAGAATATATCTGACTAATAATAATCGTAAAACCTATGTATTGATATCTCTCTGTTAGTGTGTCAAGTGGGTGTAAAGCGGCATAAACACAGCAGTGAAAAGCAGCTAAACCCCATTATAAAAATAAATTACTTTGAAACACCCATGAAACAAAGACAGTGAAAGAGAGAGAAATTCTTAGACAATGCGTTCAGGGGCTGTGATGCAACCTGGATTGACCATATCTAGACCCACAGCTGGATGAGACATAAGGGTGGACACTCTTGGGGCTGAGACGTTTGGTGAGGTTGGGTGAGCAAACACAGACCCTTTAAAGTAATACTGCGTGGTACCCATCGCATGGGTCCCAAATCTCCAGGTTCAAGGGCATCTTCCTACATCAAAAACATGCATGAGAAACCCAGAAGATGGTACACCGTGTGATGGGGAAAGGTTTCTAAAAGGCACCTCATTTCTCATCTCCTTGTGCCCGGGTTCGCCATTCCAGCCGCTTTACTAGAAAGCTCCCTACTTGGAGCATCAGCACCTTTAACCTCCTGTTCCATACAGGTTGCAATCTGTCCTGAGGATAAACGGGAAGACGTGGAACCAGCGAGAGACTAGCTCTTGGTGTTGGGACAGGCACAGGTCACTCTATATTCCCATCAGAAAGAAGAATTAACCACAGGCTCAGCCTGCCCCCCGGAACCAGAACAGGGCCTGAAGCCATTCTGCGATTTTGCGGCCAGCTCCCTTAAAAACGAGTTGTAAAATGGAGGTTCAGGGCACTGCAATTCACAAACCTGCAGAGTTATAAATGATAACTCTCGTCCACAAATATATTGAGGGAAGGCAAAGAAGAGGATATGAAATCAAGGCAGAATTGCAGGAAACAGATTTCAGGAGGTAGATTCGAATCGCATTTAAAGCACATGAAAAGTGGAAAAACGTTGACAATGATGCCCTTGGCCAAAAAGGGCGTATGCGTTTTTTCCTGAATATATTCAGGAAAAAACGCATACGCCCTTTTTGGCCAACCAAGCAACCTGGAAAGGCAAATCAGCGCTACAAAGAAGTCTCGCTTCCCATCGGTCAAAAGGGCCATGCTGAAAAAAGTGTCAAAACCAGAAATGCAGGACAGGCCATGGAGAAATGGGAGCCTTGCTACACTGATGGGCGGGATGTAAATTGCCAACAGCCACTGTGGAGAAGTGTACGGTGAGTCCTGAAACATCTGAAAAACACAGCTTAGAGAGCATAGGGCACTTCCACTCATGGGGGTATAAATTGGGAAAATTAAAAATCAGCAAGACACAAGCACCCCAAAGTTTAGGGCTGCTCTGTTGACCAGGACCTCCTCTTCATTCCACCTTAAATATCCCAGGAAAGAGAAAAATGGGTAAAGAAGTTGTGGTCCTTATGTACAATGGAATATCACTCAGCCATGAAATCAATGTCATAAGGCTAGTAGCAGCATGATGAGTGGATTTAGGTACGACGATTCTAAGTGAAATAAGTCACACAGAAAAGGACACTTCTCATAAGGTATCACTGATAGAGGGAATGTAAAAACCGTTACACTTGAACTGAATTACAAAACAGAACAGAGTCACACATGCAGAAAACACACTATGGCTGCTTAACGGGAAAGGTGAGGTGGGGTGATACATAAAAGAAGGTTTTCAATTTAGCTCAGATACCGTTCCATAAACCCAATATGTAATAGACAAGACCTACTCCTTGCTCAGAGAACTGGACTCAACACGCCCTATTCACGGCACAAGAATATATCTGACTAGTAATAATCGTAAAACCTATGTATTGATATCTCTCTGTTAGTGTGTCAAGTGGGTGTAAAGCGGCATAAACACAGCAGTGAAAAGCAGCTAAATCCCATTATGAAAATAAATTACTTTGAAAAACCCATGAAACAAAGACAGTGAAAGAGAGAGAAATTCTTACACAATGCGTTCAGGGCCTGTGATGCAACCTGGATTGACCATATCTAGACCCACAGCTGGATGAGACATAAGGGTGGACACTCTTGGGGCTGAGAGGTTTGGTGAGGTTGGGTGAGCAAACACAGACCCTTTAAAGTAATACTGCGTGGTACCCATCGCATGGGTCCCAAATCTCCAGGTTCAAGGGCATCTTCCTACATCGAAAACATGCATGAGAAACCCAGAAGATGGTACACCGTGTGATGGGGAAAGGTTTCTAAAACGCACCTCATTTCTCATCTCATTGTGCCCGGGTTCGCCATTCCAGCCGCTTTACTAGCAATCTCCCTACTTGGAGCATCAGCACCTTTAACCTCCTATTCCGTACAGGTTGCAATTTGTCCTGAGGATGAACGGGAAGACGTGGAACCAACGAGAGACTAGCTCTTGGTGTTGGGACATGCACAGGTCACTCTATTTTCCCATCAGGAAGAAGAATTAACCACAGGCTCAGCCTGCCCCCCGGAACCAGAACAGGGCCTGAAGCCATCCTGCGCTTTTACGGCCAGCTACCAAAAAAGCGAGTTGTAAAATGGAGGTTCAGGGCACTGCAATTCACAAACCTGCAGAGTTATAAATGATAACTCTCGTCCACAAATATATTGAGGGAAGGCAAAGAAGAGGATTTGAAATCAAGGCAGAATTGCAGGAAACAGATTTCAGGAGGTATATTCGAATCGCCTTTAAAGCACATGAAAAGCGGCAAAACGTTGACAATGATGCCCTTGGCCAAAAAGGGCGTATGCGTTTTTTCCTGAATATATTCAGGAAAAAACGCATACGCCCTTTTTGGCCAACCAAGCAACCAGGAAAGGCAAATCAACGCTACAAAGAAGTCTCGCTTCCCATCGGTCAAAAGGGCCATGCTGAAAAAAGTGTCAAAACCAGAAATGCAGGACAGGCCATGGAGAAATGGGAGCCTTGCTACACTGATGGGCAGGATGTAAATTGCCAAGAGCCACTCTGGAGAAGTGTCCGGTGAGTCCTGAAACATCTGAAAAACACAGCTTAGAGAGCATAGGGCACTTCCACTCATGGGGGTATAAATTGGGAAAATGAAAAATCAGCAAGACACAAGCACCCCAAAGTTTAGGGCTGCTCTGTTGACAATGACCTCCACTTCATTCCACTTTAAATATCCCAGGAAAGAGAAAAATGGATAAAGAAGTTGTGGTCCTTATGTACAATGGAATATCACTCAGCCATGAAATCAATGTTGTAAGGTTAGTAGCAGAATGATGAGTGGATTTAGTTACGACGATTCTAAGTGAAATAAGTCACACAGAAAAGGACACTTCTCATAAGGTATCACTGATAGAGGGAATTTAAAAACCGTTACACTTGAACTGAATTACAAAACAAAACAGAGTCACACATGCAGAAAACACACTATGGCTGCTTAACGGAAAAGGTGAGGTGGGGTGATACATAAAACAAGGGTATCAAATTAGCTCAGATACCGTTCTATAAACCCAATATGTAATAGACAAGACCTACTCCTTGCTCAGAGAAGTGGACACAACACGCCCTATTCACCGCACAAGAATATATCTGACTAATAATAATCGTAAAACCTATGTATTGATATCTCTCTGTTAGTGTGTCAAGTGGGTGTAAAGCGGCATAAACACAGCAGTGAAAAGCAGCTAAACCCCATTATAAAAATAAATTACTTTGAAACACCCATGAAACAAAGACAGTGAAAGAGAGAGAAATTCTTAGACAATGCGTTCAGGGGCTGTGATGCAACCTGGATTGACCATATCTAGACGCACAGCTGGATGAGACATAAGGGTGGACACTCTTGGGGCTGAGACGTTTGGTGAGGTTGGGTGAGCAAACACAGACCCTTTAAAGTAATACTGCGTGGTACCCATCACATGGGTCCCAAATCTCCAGGTTCAAGGGCATCTTCCTACATCAAAAACATGCATGAGAAACCCAGAAGATGGTACACCGTGTGATGGGGAAAGGTTTCTAAAACGCACCTCATTTCTCATCTCCTTGTGCCTGGGTTCGCAATTCCAGCCACTTTACTAGCAAGCTCCCTCCTTGGAGCATCAGCACCTTTAACCTCCTGTTCCATACAGGTTGCAATCTGTCCTGAGGATAAACGGGAAGACGTGGAACCAACGAGAGACTAGCTCTTGGTGTTGGGACAGGCACAGGTCACTCTATATTCCCATCAGGAAGAAGAATTAACCACAGGCTCAGCCTGCCCCCCGGAACCAGAACAGGGCCTGAAGCCGTCCTGCCCTTTTGCGGCCAGCTACCAAAAAAGCGAGTTGTAAAATGGAGGTTCAGGGCACTGCAATTCACAAACCTGCAGAGTTATAAATGATAACTCTCGTCCACAAATATATTGAGGGAAGGCAAAGAAGAGGATTTGAAATCAAGGCAGAATTGCAGGAAACAGATTTCAGGAGGTATATTCGAATCGCCTTTAAAGCACATGAAAAGCGGCAAAACGTTGACAATGATGCCCTTGGCCAAAAAGGGCGTATGCGTTTTTTCCTGAATATATTCAGGAAAAAACGCATACGCCCTTTTTGGCCAACCAAGCAACCAGGAAAGGCAAATCAACGCTACAAAGAAGTCTCGCTTCCCATCGGTCAAAAGGGCCATGCTGAAAAAAGTGTCAAAACCAGAAATGCAGGACAGGCCATGGAGAAATGGGAGCCTTGCTACACTGATGGGCAGGATGTAAATTGCCAAGAGCCACTCTGGAGAAGTGTCCGGTGAGTCCTGAAACATCTGAAAAACACAGCTTAGAGAGCATAGGGCACTTCCACTCATGGGGGTATAAATTGGGAAAATGAAAAATCAGCAAGACACAAGCACCCCAAAGTTTAGGGCTGCTCTGTTGACAATGACCTCCACTTCATTCCACTTTAAATATCCCAGGAAAGAGAAAAATGGATAAAGAAGTTGTGGTCCTTATGTACAATGGAATATCACTCAGCCATGAAATCAATGTTGTAAGGTTAGTAGCAGAATGATGAGTGGATTTAGTTACGACGATTCTAAGTGAAATAAGTCACACAGAAAAGGACACTTCTCATAAGGTATCACTGATAGAGGGAATTTAAAAACCGTTACACTTGAACTGAATTACAAAACAAAACAGAGTCACACATGCAGAAAACACACTATGGCTGCTTAACGGAAAAGGTGAGGTGGGGTGATACATAAAACAAGGGTATCAAATTAGCTCAGATACCGTTCTATAAACCCAATATGTAATAGACAAGACCTACTCCTTGCTCAGAGAAGTGGACACAACACGCCCTATTCACCGCACAAGAATATATCTGACTAATAATAATCGTAAAACCTATGTATTGATATCTCTCTGTTAGTGTGTCAAGTGGGTGTAAAGCGGCATAAACACAGCAGTGAAAAGCAGCTAAACCCCATTATAAAAATAAATTACTTTGAAACACCCATGAAACAAAGACAGTGAAAGAGAGAGAAATTCTTAGACAATGCGTTCAGGGGCTGTGATGCAACCTGGATTGACCATATCTAGACGCACAGCTGGATGAGACATAAGGGTGGACACTCTTGGGGCTGAGACGTTTGGTGAGGTTGGGTGAGCAAACACAGACCCTTTAAAGTAATACTGCGTGGTACCCATCACATGGGTCCCAAATCTCCAGGTTCAAGGGCATCTTCCTACATCAAAAACATGCATGAGAAACCCAGAAGATGGTACACCGTGTGATGGGGAAAGGTTTCTAAAACGCACCTCATTTCTCATCTCCTTGTGCCTGGGTTCGCAATTCCAGCCACTTTACTAGCAAGCTCCCTCCTTGGAGCATCAGCACCTTTAACCTCCTGTTCCATACAGGTTGCAATCTGTCCTGAGGATAAACGGGAAGACGTGGAACCAACGAGAGACTAGCTCTTGGTGTTGGGACAGGCACAGGTCACTCTATATTCCCATCAGGAAGAAGAATTAACCACAGGCTCAGCCTGCCCCCCGGAACCAGAACAGGGCCTGAAGCCGTCCTGCCCTTTTGCGGCCAGCTACCAAAAAAGCGAGTTGTAAAATGGAGGTTCAGGGCACTGCAATTCACAAACCTGCAGAGTTATAAATGATAACTCTCGTCCACAAATATATTGAGGGAAGGCAAAGAAGAGGATTTGAAATCAAGGCAGAATTGCAGGAAACAGATTTCAGGAGGTATATTCGAATCGCCTTTAAAGCACATGAAAAGCGGCAAAACGTTGACAATGATGCCCTTGGCCAAAAAGGGCGTATGCGTTTTTTCCTGAATATATTCAGGAAAAAACGCATACGCCCTTTTTGGCCAACCAAGCAACCAGGAAAGGCAAATCAACGCTACAAAGAAGTCTCGCTTCCCATCGGTCAAAAGGGCCATGCTGAAAAAAGTGTCAAAACCAGAAATGCAGGACAGGCCATGGAGAAATGGGAGCCTTGCTACACTGATGGGCAGGATGTAAATTGCCAAGAGCCACTCTGGAGAAGTGTCCGGTGAGTCCTGAAACATCTGAAAAACACAGCTTAGAGAGCATAGGGCACTTCCACTCATGGGGGTATAAATTGGGAAAATGAAAAATCAGCAAGACACAAGCACCCCAAAGTTTAGGGCTGCTCTGTTGACAATGACCTCCACTTCATTCCACTTTAAATATCCCAGGAAAGAGAAAAATGGATAAAGAAGTTGTGGTCCTTATGTACAATGGAATATCACTCAGCCATGAAATCAATGTTGTAAGGTTAGTAGCAGAATGATGAGTGGATTTAGTTACGACGATTCTAAGTGAAATAAGTCACACAGAAAAGGACACTTCTCATAAGGTATCACTGATAGAGGGAATTTAAAAACCGTTACACTTGAACTGAATTACAAAACAAAACAGAGTCACACATGCAGAAAACACACTATGGCTGCTTAACGGAAAAGGTGAGGTGGGGTGATACATAAAACAAGGGTATCAAATTAGCTCAGATACCGTTCTATAAACCCAATATGTAATAGACAAGACCTACTCCTTGCTCAGAGAAGTGGACACAACACGCCCTATTCACCGCACAAGAATATATCTGACTAATAATAATCGTAAAACCTATGTATTGATATCTCTCTGTTAGTGTGTCAAGTGGGTGTAAAGCGGCATAAACACAGCAGTGAAAAGCAGCTAAACCCCATTATAAAAATAAATTACTTTGAAACACCCATGAAACAAAGACAGTGAAAGAGAGAGAAATTCTTAGACAATGCGTTCAGGGGCTGTGATGCAACCTGGATTGACCATATCTAGACGCACAGCTGGATGAGACATAAGGGTGGACACTCTTGGGGCTGAGACGTTTGGTGAGGTTGGGTGAGCAAACACAGACCCTTTAAAGTAATACTGCGTGGTACCCATCGCATGGGTCCCAAATCTCCAGGTTCAAGGGCATCTTCCTACATCGAAAACATGCATGAGAAACCCAGAAGATGGTACACCGTGTGATGGGGAAAGGTTTCTAAAAGGCACCTCATTTCTCATCTCCTTGTGCCCGGGTTCGCCATTCCAGCCGCTTTACTAGAAAGCTCCCTACTTGGAGCATCAGCACCTTTAACCTCCTGTTCCATACAGGTTGCAATCTGTCCTGAGGATAAACGGGAAGACGTGGAACCAGCGAGAGACTAGCTCTTGGTGTTGGGACAGGCACAGGTCACTCTATATTCCCATCAGAAAGAAGAATTAACCACAGGCTCAGCCTGCCCCCCTGAACCAGAACAGGGCCTGAAGCCATTCTGCGATTTTGCGGCCAGCTCCCTTAAAAACGAGTTGTAAAATGGAGGTTCAGGGCACTGCAATTCACAAACCTGCAGAGTTATAAATGATAACTCTCGTCCACAAATATATTGAGGGAAGGCAAAGAAGAGGATATGAAATCAAGGCAGAATTGCAGGAAACAGATTTCAGGAGGTAGATTCGAATCGCATTTAAAGCACATGAAAAGCGGCAAAACGTTGACAATGATGCCCTTGGCCAAAAAGGGCGTATGCGTTTTTTCCTGAATATATTCAGGAAAAAACGCATATGCCCTTTTTGGCCAACCAAGCAACCTGGAAAGGCAAATCAGCGCTACAAAGAAGTCTCGCTTCCCATCGGTCAAAAGGGCCATGCTGAAAAAAGTGTCAAAACCAGAAATGCAGGACAGGCCATGGAGAAATGGGAGCCTTGCTACACTGATGGGCGGGATGTAAATTGCCAACAGCCACTGTGGAGAAGTGTACGGTGAGTCCTGAAACATCTGAAAAACACAGCTTAGAGAGCATAGGGCACTTCCACTCATGGGGGTATAAATTGGGAAAATTAAAAATCAGCAAGACACAAGCACCCCAAAGTTTAGGGCTGCTCTGTTGACCAGGACCTCCACTTCATTCCACCTTAAATATCCCAGGAAAGAGAAAAATGGGTAAAGAAGTTGTGGTCCTTATGTACAATGGAATATCACTCAGCCATGAAATCAATGTCATAAGGCTAGTAGCAGCATGATGAGTGGATTTAGGTACGACGATTCTAAGTGAAATAAGTCACACAGAAAAGGACACTTCTCATAAGGTATCACTGATAGAGGGAATGTAAAAACCGTTACACTTGAACTGAATTACAAAACAGAACAGAGTCACACATGCAGAAAACACACTATGGCTGCTTAACGGGAAAGGTGAGGTGGGGTGATACATAAAAGAAGGTTTTCAATTTAGCTCAGATACCGTTCCATAAACCCAATATGTAATAGACAAGACCTACTCCTTGCTCAGAGAACTGGACTCAACACGCCCTATTCACGGCACAAGAATATATCTGACTAGTAATAATCGTAAAACCTATGTATTGATATCTCTCTGTTAGTGTGTCAAGTGGGTGTAAAGCGGCATAAACACAGCAGTGAAAAGCAGCTAAATCCCATTATGAAAATAAATTACTTTGAAAAACCCATGAAACAAAGACAGTGAAAGAGAGAGAAATTCTTACACAATGCGTTCAGGGCCTGTGATGCAACCTGGATTGACCATATCTAGACCCACAGCTGGATGAGACATAAGGGTGGACACTCTTGGGGCTGAGAGGTTTGGTGAGGTTGGGTGAGCAAACACAGACCCTTTAAAGTAATACTGCGTGGTACCCATCGCATGGGTCCCAAATCTCCAGGTTCAAGGGCATCTTCCTACATCGAAAACATGCATGAGAAACCCAGAAGATGGTACACCGTGTGATGGGGAAAGGTTTCTAAAACGCACCTCATTTCTCATCTCATTGTGCCCGGGTTCGCCATTCCAGCCGCTTTACTAGCAATCTCCCTACTTGGAGCATCAGCACCTTTAACCTCCTATTCCGTACAGGTTGCAATTTGTCCTGAGGATGAACGGGAAGACGTGGAACCAACGAGAGACTAGCTCTTGGTGTTGGGACATGCACAGGTCACTATATTTTCCCATCAGGAAGAAGAATTAACCACAGGCTCAGCCTGCCCCCCGGAACCAGAACAGGGCCTGAAGCCATCCTGCGCTTTTACGGCCAGCTACCAAAAAAGCGAGTTGTAAAATGGAGGTTCAGGGCACTGCAATTCACAAACCTGCAGAGTTATAAATGATAACTCTCGTCCACAAATATATTGAGGGAAGGCAAAGAAGAGGATTTGAAATCAAGGCAGAATTGCAGGAAACAGATTTCAGGAGGTATATTCGAATCGCCTTTAAAGCACATGAAAAGCGGCAAAACGTTGACAATGATGCCCTTGGCCAAAAAGGGCGTATGCGTTTTTTCCTGAATATATTCAGGAAAAAACGCATACGCCCTTTTTGGCCAACCAAGCAACCAGGAAAGGCAAATCAACGCTACAAAGAAGTCTCGCTTCCCATCGGTCAAAAGGGCCATGCTGAAAAAAGTGTCAAAACCAGAAATGCAGGACAGGCCATGGAGAAATGGGAGCCTTGCTACACTGATGGGCAGGATGTAAATTGCCAAGAGCCACTCTGGAGAAGTGTCCGGTGAGTCCTGAAACATCTGAAAAACACAGCTTAGAGAGCATAGGGCACTTCCACTCATGGGGGTATAAATTGGGAAAATGAAAA
This sequence comes from Balaenoptera borealis, assembly GCF_965194805.1. Lineage (NCBI taxonomy): Eukaryota > Metazoa > Chordata > Mammalia > Artiodactyla > Balaenopteridae > Balaenoptera > Balaenoptera borealis. The sequence continues at coordinate 1,888,805 of NW_028123988.1, forward strand.
ATCAGCAAGACACAAGCACCCCAAAGTTTAGGGCTGCTCTGTTGACAATGACCTCCACTTCATTCCACTTTAAATATCCCAGGAAAGAGAAAAATGGATAAAGAAGTTGTGGTCCTTATGTACAATGGAATATCACTCAGCCATGAAATCAATGTTGTAAGGTTAGTAGCAGAATGATGAGTGGATTTAGTTACGACGATTCTAAGTGAAATAAGTCACACAGAAAAGGACACTTCTCATAAGGTATCACTGATAGAGGGAATTTAAAAACCGTTACACTTGAACTGAATTACAAAACAAAACAGAGTCACACATGCAGAAAACACACTATGGCTGCTTAACGGAAAAGGTGAGGTGGGGTGATACATAAAACAAGGGTATCAAATTAGCTCAGATACCGTTCTATAAACCCAATATGTAATAGACAAGACCTACTCCTTGCTCAGAGAAGTGGACACAACACGCCCTATTCACCGCACAAGAATATATCTGACTAATAATAATCGTAAAACCTATGTATTGATATCTCTCTGTTAGTGTGTCAAGTGGGTGTAAAGCGGCATAAACACAGCAGTGAAAAGCAGCTAAACCCCATTATAAAAATAAATTACTTTGAAACACCCATGAAACAAAGACAGTGAAAGAGAGAGAAATTCTTAGACAATGCGTTCAGGGGCTGTGATGCAACCTGGATTGACCATATCTAGACGCACAGCTGGATGAGACATAAGGGTGGACACTCTTGGGGCTGAGACGTTTGGTGAGGTTGGGTGAGCAAACACAGACCCTTTAAAGTAATACTGCGTGGTACCCATCACATGGGTCCCAAATCTCCAGGTTCAAGGGCATCTTCCTACATCAAAAACATGCATGAGAAACCCAGAAGATGGTACACCGTGTGATGGGGAAAGGTTTCTAAAACGCACCTCATTTCTCATCTCCTTGTGCCTGGGTTCGCAATTCCAGCCACTTTACTAGCAAGCTCCCTCCTTGGAGCATCAGCACCTTTAACCTCCTGTTCCATACAGGTTGCAATCTGTCCTGAGGATAAACGGGAAGACGTGGAACCAACGAGAGACTAGCTCTTGGTGTTGGGACAGGCACAGGTCACTCTATATTCCCATCAGGAAGAAGAATTAACCACAGGCTCAGCCTGCCCCCCGGAACCAGAACAGGGCCTGAAGCCGTCCTGCCCTTTTGCGGCCAGCTACCAAAAAAGCGAGTTGTAAAATGGAGGTTCAGGGCACTGCAATTCACAAACCTGCAGAGTTATAAATGATAACTCTCGTCCACAAATATATTGAGGGAAGGCAAAGAAGAGGATTTGAAATCAAGGCAGAATTGCAGGAAACAGATTTCAGGAGGTATATTCGAATCGCCTTTAAAGCACATGAAAAGCGGCAAAACGTTGACAATGATGCCCTTGGCCAAAAAGGGCGTATGCGTTTTTTCCTGAATATATTCAGGAAAAAACGCATACGCCCTTTTTGGCCAACCAAGCAACCAGGAAAGGCAAATCAACGCTACAAAGAAGTCTCGCTTCCCATCGGTCAAAAGGGCCATGCTGAAAAAAGTGTCAAAACCAGAAATGCAGGACAGGCCATGGAGAAATGGGAGCCTTGCTACACTGATGGGCAGGATGTAAATTGCCAAGAGCCACTCTGGAGAAGTGTCCGGTGAGTCCTGAAACATCTGAAAAACACAGCTTAGAGAGCATAGGGCACTTCCACTCATGGGGGTATAAATTGGGAAAATGAAAAATCAGCAAGACACAAGCACCCCAAAGTTTAGGGCTGCTCTGTTGACAATGACCTCCACTTCATTCCACTTTAAATATCCCAGGAAAGAGAAAAATGGATAAAGAAGTTGTGGTCCTTATGTACAATGGAATATCACTCAGCCATGAAATCAATGTTGTAAGGTTAGTAGCAGAATGATGAGTGGATTTAGTTACGACGATTCTAAGTGAAATAAGTCACACAGAAAAGGACACTTCTCATAAGGTATCACTGATAGAGGGAATTTAAAAACCGTTACACTTGAACTGAATTACAAAACAAAACAGAGTCACACATGCAGAAAACACACTATGGCTGCTTAACGGAAAAGGTGAGGTGGGGTGATACATAAAACAAGGGTATCAAATTAGCTCAGATACCGTTCTATAAACCCAATATGTAATAGACAAGACCTACTCCTTGCTCAGAGAAGTGGACACAACACGCCCTATTCACCGCACAAGAATATATCTGACTAATAATAATCGTAAAACCTATGTATTGATATCTCTCTGTTAGTGTGTCAAGTGGGTGTAAAGCGGCATAAACACAGCAGTGAAAAGCAGCTAAACCCCATTATAAAAATAAATTACTTTGAAACACCCATGAAACAAAGACAGTGAAAGAGAGAGAAATTCTTAGACAATGCGTTCAGGGGCTGTGATGCAACCTGGATTGACCATATCTAGACGCACAGCTGGATGAGACATAAGGGTGGACACTCTTGGGGCTGAGACGTTTGGTGAGGTTGGGTGAGCAAACACAGACCCTTTAAAGTAATACTGCGTGGTACCCATCACATGGGTCCCAAATCTCCAGGTTCAAGGGCATCTTCCTACATCAAAAACATGCATGAGAAACCCAGAAGATGGTACACCGTGTGATGGGGAAAGGTTTCTAAAACGCACCTCATTTCTCATCTCCTTGTGCCTGGGTTCGCAATTCCAGCCACTTTACTAGCAAGCTCCCTCCTTGGAGCATCAGCACCTTTAACCTCCTGTTCCATACAGGTTGCAATCTGTCCTGAGGATAAACGGGAAGACGTGGAACCAACGAGAGACTAGCTCTTGGTGTTGGGACAGGCACAGGTCACTCTATATTCCCATCAGGAAGAAGAATTAACCACAGGCTCAGCCTGCCCCCCGGAACCAGAACAGGGCCTGAAGCCGTCCTGCCCTTTTGCGGCCAGCTACCAAAAAAGCGAGTTGTAAAATGGAGGTTCAGGGCACTGCAATTCACAAACCTGCAGAGTTATAAATGATAACTCTCGTCCACAAATATATTGAGGGAAGGCAAAGAAGAGGATTTGAAATCAAGGCAGAATTGCAGGAAACAGATTTCAGGAGGTATATTCGAATCGCCTTTAAAGCACATGAAAAGCGGCAAAACGTTGACAATGATGCCCTTGGCCAAAAAGGGCGTATGCGTTTTTTCCTGAATATATTCAGGAAAAAACGCATACGCCCTTTTTGGCCAACCAAGCAACCAGGAAAGGCAAATCAACGCTACAAAGAAGTCTCGCTTCCCATCGGTCAAAAGGGCCATGCTGAAAAAAGTGTCAAAACCAGAAATGCAGGACAGGCCATGGAGAAATGGGAGCCTTGCTACACTGATGGGCAGGATGTAAATTGCCAAGAGCCACTCTGGAGAAGTGTCCGGTGAGTCCTGAAACATCTGAAAAACACAGCTTAGAGAGCATAGGGCACTTCCACTCATGGGGGTATAAATTGGGAAAATGAAAAATCAGCAAGACACAAGCACCCCAAAGTTTAGGGCTGCTCTGTTGACAATGACCTCCACTTCATTCCACTTTAAATATCCCAGGAAAGAGAAAAATGGATAAAGAAGTTGTGGTCCTTATGTACAATGGAATATCACTCAGCCATGAAATCAATGTTGTAAGGTTAGTAGCAGAATGATGAGTGGATTTAGTTACGACGATTCTAAGTGAAATAAGTCACACAGAAAAGGACACTTCTCATAAGGTATCACTGATAGAGGGAATTTAAAAACCGTTACACTTGAACTGAATTACAAAACAAAACAGAGTCACACATGCAGAAAACACACTATGGCTGCTTAACGGAAAAGGTGAGGTGGGGTGATACATAAAACAAGGGTATCAAATTAGCTCAGATACCGTTCCATAAACCCAATATGTAATAGACAAGACCTACTCCTTGCTCAGAGAAGTGGACACAACACGCCCTATTCACCGCACAAGAATATATCTGACTAATAATAATCGTAAAACCTATGTATTGATATCTCTCTGTTAGTGTGTCAAGTGGGTGTAAAGCGGCATAAACACAGCAGTGAAAAGCAGCTAAACCCCATTATAAAAATAAATTACTTTGAAACACCCATGAAACAAAGACAGTGAAAGAGAGAGAAATTCTTAGACAATGCGTTCAGGGGCTGTGATGCAACCTGGATTGACCATATCTAGACCCACAGCTGGATGAGACATAAGGGTGGACACTCTTGGGGCTGAGACGTTTGGTGAGGTTGGGTGAGCAAACACAGACCCTTTAAAGTAATACTGCGTGGTACCCATCGCATGGGTCCCAAATCTCCAGGTTCAAGGACATCTTCCTACATCAAAAACATGCATGAGAAACCCAGAAGATGGTACACCGTGTGATGGGGAAAGGTTTCTAAAAGGCACCTCATTTCTCATCTCCTTGTGCCCGGGTTCGCCATTCCAGCCGCTTTACTAGAAAGCTCCCTACTTGGAGCATCAGCACCTTTAACCTCCTGTTCCATACAGGTTGCAATCTGTCCTGAGGATAAACGGGAAGACGTGGAACCAGCGAGAGACTAGCTCTTGGTGTTGGGACAGGCACAGGTCACTCTATATTCCCATCAGAAAGAAGAATTAACCACAGGCTCAGCCTGCCCCCCGGAACCAGAACAGGGCCTGAAGCCATTCTGCGATTTTGCGGCCAGCTCCCTTAAAAACGAGTTGTAAAATGGAGGTTCAGGGCACTGCAATTCACAAACCTGCAGAGTTATAAATGATAACTCTCGTCCACAAATATATTGAGGGAAGGCAAAGAAGAGGATATGAAATCAAGGCAGAATTGCAGGAAACAGATTTCAGGAGGTAGATTCGAATCGCATTTAAAGCACATGAAAAGTGGAAAAACGTTGACAATGATGCCCTTGGCCAAAAAGGGCGTATGCGTTTTTTCCTGAATATATTCAGGAAAAAACGCATACGCCCTTTTTGGCCAACCAAGCAACCTGGAAAGGCAAATCAGCGCTACAAAGAAGTCTCGCTTTCCATCGGTCAAAAGGGCCATGCTGAAAAAAGTGTCAAAACCAGAAATGCAGGACAGGCCATGGAGAAATGGGAGCCTTGCTACACTGATGGGCGGGATGTAAATTGCCAACAGCCACTGTGGAGAAGTGTACGGTGAGTCCTGAAACATCTGAAAAACACAGCTTAGAGAGCATAGGGCACTTCCACTCATGGGGGTATAAATTGGGAAAATTAAAAATCAGCAAGACACAAGCACCCCAAAGTTTAGGGCTGCTCTGTTGACCAGGACCTCCTCTTCATTCCACCTTAAATATCCCAGGAAAGAGAAAAATGGGTAAAGAAGTTGTGGTCCTTATGTACAATGGAATATCACTCAGCCATGAAATCAATGTCATAAGGCTAGTAGCAGCATGATGAGTGGATTTAGGTACGACGATTCTAAGTGAAATAAGTCACACAGAAAAGGACACTTCTCATAAGGTATCACTGATAGAGGGAATGTAAAAACCGTTACACTTGAACTGAATTACAAAACAGAACAGAGTCACACATGCAGAAAACACACTATGGCTGCTTAACGGGAAAGGTGAGGTGGGGTGATACATAAAAGAAGGTTTTCAATTTAGCTCAGATACCGTTCCATAAACCCAATATGTAATAGACAAGACCTACTCCTTGCTCAGAGAACTGGACTCAACACGCCCTATTCACGGCACAAGAATATATCTGACTAGTAATAATCGTAAAACCTATGTATTGATATCTCTCTGTTAGTGTGTCAAGTGGGTGTAAAGCGGCATAAACACAGCAGTGAAAAGCAGCTAAATCCCATTATGAAAATAAATTACTTTGAAAAACCCATGAAACAAAGACAGTGAAAGAGAGAGAAATTCTTACACAATGCGTTCAGGGCCTGTGATGCAACCTGGATTGACCATATCTAGACCCACAGCTGGATGAGACATAAGGGTGGACACTCTTGGGGCTGAGAGGTTTGGTGAGGTTGGGTGAGCAAACACAGACCCTTTAAAGTAATACTGCGTGGTACCCATCGCATGGGTCCCAAATCTCCAGGTTCAAGGGCATCTTCCTACATCGAAAACATGCATGAGAAACCCAGAAGATGGTACACCGTGTGATGGGGAAAGGTTTCTAAAACGCACCTCATTTCTCATCTCATTGTGCCCGGGTTCGCCATTCCAGCCGCTTTACTAGCAATCTCCCTACTTGGAGCATCAGCACCTTTAACCTCCTATTCCGTACAGGTTGCAATTTGTCCTGAGGATGAACGGGAAGACGTGGAACCAACGAGAGACTAGCTCTTGGTGTTGGGACATGCACAGGTCACTCTATTTTCCCATCAGGAAGAAGAATTAACCACAGGCTCAGCCTGCCCCCCGGAACCAGAACAGGGCCTGAAGCCATCCTGCGCTTTTACGGCCAGCTACCAAAAAAGCGAGTTGTAAAATGGAGGTTCAGGGCACTGCAATTCACAAACCTGCAGAGTTATAAATGATAACTCTCGTCCACAAATATATTGAGGGAAGGCAAAGAAGAGGATTTGAAATCAAGGCAGAATTGCAGGAAACAGATTTCAGGAGGTATATTCGAATCGCCTTTAAAGCACATGAAAAGCGGCAAAACGTTGACAATGATGCCCTTGGCCAAAAAGGGCGTATGCGTTTTTTCCTGAATATATTCAGGAAAAAACGCATACGCCCTTTTTGGCCAACCAAGCAACCAGGAAAGGCAAATCAACGCTACAAAGAAGTCTCGCTTCCCATCGGTCAAAAGGGCCATGCTGAAAAAAGTGTCAAAACCAGAAATGCAGGACAGGCCATGGAGAAATGGGAGCCTTGCTACACTGATGGGCAGGATGTAAATTGCCAAGAGCCACTCTGGAGAAGTGTCCGGTGAGTCCTGAAACATCTGAAAAACACAGCTTAGAGAGCATAGGGCACTTCCACTCATGGGGGTATAAATTGGGAAAATGAAAAATCAGCAAGACACAAGCACCCCAAAGTTTAGGGCTGCTCTGTTGACAATGACCTCCACTTCATTCCACTTTAAATATCCCAGGAAAGAGAAAAATGGATAAAGAAGTTGTGGTCCTTATGTACAATGGAATATCACTCAGCCATGAAATCAATGTTGTAAGGTTAGTAGCAGAATGATGAGTGGATTTAGTTACGACGATTCTAAGTGAAATAAGTCACACAGAAAAGGACACTTCTCATAAGGTATCACTGATAGAGGGAATTTAAAAACCGTTACACTTGAACTGAATTACAAAACAAAACAGAGTCACACATGCAGAAAACACACTATGGCTGCTTAACGGAAAAGGTGAGGTGGGGTGATACATAAAACAAGGGTATCAAATTAGCTCAGATACCGTTCTATAAACCCAATATGTAATAGACAAGACCTACTCCTTGCTCAGAGAAGTGGACACAACACGCCCTATTCACCGCACAAGAATATATCTGACTAATAATAATCGTAAAACCTATGTATTGATATCTCTCTGTTAGTGTGTCAAGTGGGTGTAAAGCGGCATAAACACAGCAGTGAAAAGCAGCTAAACCCCATTATAAAAATAAATTACTTTGAAACACCCATGAAACAAAGACAGTGAAAGAGAGAGAAATTCTTAGACAATGCGTTCAGGGGCTGTGATGCAACCTGGATTGACCATATCTAGACGCACAGCTGGATGAGACATAAGGGTGGACACTCTTGGGGCTGAGACGTTTGGTGAGGTTGGGTGAGCAAACACAGACCCTTTAAAGTAATACTGCGTGGTACCCATCACATGGGTCCCAAATCTCCAGGTTCAAGGGCATCTTCCTACATCAAAAACATGCATGAGAAACCCAGAAGATGGTACACCGTGTGATGGGGAAAGGTTTCTAAAACGCACCTCATTTCTCATCTCCTTGTGCCTGGGTTCGCAATTCCAGCCACTTTACTAGCAAGCTCCCTCCTTGGAGCATCAGCACCTTTAACCTCCTGTTCCATACAGGTTGCAATCTGTCCTGAGGATAAACGGGAAGACGTGGAACCAACGAGAGACTAGCTCTTGGTGTTGGGACAGGCACAGGTCACTCTATATTCCCATCAGGAAGAAGAATTAACCACAGGCTCAGCCTGCCCCCCGGAACCAGAACAGGGCCTGAAGCCGTCCTGCCCTTTTGCGGCCAGCTACCAAAAAAGCGAGTTGTAAAATGGAGGTTCAGGGCACTGCAATTCACAAACCTGCAGAGTTATAAATGATAACTCTCGTCCACAAATATATTGAGGGAAGGCAAAGAAGAGGATTTGAAATCAAGGCAGAATTGCAGGAAACAGATTTCAGGAGGTATATTCGAATCGCCTTTAAAGCACATGAAAAGCGGCAAAACGTTGACAATGATGCCCTTGGCCAAAAAGGGCGTATGCGTTTTTTCCTGAATATATTCAGGAAAAAACGCATACGCCCTTTTTGGCCAACCAAGCAACCAGGAAAGGCAAATCAACGCTACAAAGAAGTCTCGCTTCCCATCGGTCAAAAGGGCCATGCTGAAAAAAGTGTCAAAACCAGAAATGCAGGACAGGCCATGGAGAAATGGGAGCCTTGCTACACTGATGGGCAGGATGTAAATTGCCAAGAGCCACTCTGGAGAAGTGTCCGGTGAGTCCTGAAACATCTGAAAAACACAGCTTAGAGAGCATAGGGCACTTCCACTCATGGGGGTATAAATTGGGAAAATGAAAAATCAGCAAGACACAAGCACCCCAAAGTTTAGGGCTGCTCTGTTGACAATGACCTCCACTTCATTCCACTTTAAATATCCCAGGAAAGAGAAAAATGGATAAAGAAGTTGTGGTCCTTATGTACAATGGAATATCACTCAGCCATGAAATCAATGTTGTAAGGTTAGTAGCAGAATGATGAGTGGATTTAGTTACGACGATTCTAAGTGAAATAAGTCACACAGAAAAGGACACTTCTCATAAGGTATCACTGATAGAGGGAATTTAAAAACCGTTACACTTGAACTGAATTACAAAACAAAACAGAGTCACACATGCAGAAAACACACTATGGCTGCTTAACGGAAAAGGTGAGGTGGGGTGATACATAAAACAAGGGTATCAAATTAGCTCAGATACCGTTCTATAAACCCAATATGTAATAGACAAGACCTACTCCTTGCTCAGAGAAGTGGACACAACACGCCCTATTCACCGCACAAGAATATATCTGACTAATAATAATCGTAAAACCTATGTATTGATATCTCTCTGTTAGTGTGTCAAGTGGGTGTAAAGCGGCATAAACACAGCAGTGAAAAGCAGCTAAACCCCATTATAAAAATAAATTACTTTGAAACACCCATGAAACAAAGACAGTGAAAGAGAGAGAAATTCTTAGACAATGCGTTCAGGGGCTGTGATGCAACCTGGATTGACCATATCTAGACGCACAGCTGGATGAGACATAAGGGTGGACACTCTTGGGGCTGAGACGTTTGGTGAGGTTGGGTGAGCAAACACAGACCCTTTAAAGTAATACTGCGTGGTACCCATCGCATGGGTCCCAAATCTCCAGGTTCAAGGGCATCTTCCTACATCGAAAACATGCATGAGAAACCCAGAAGATGGTACACCGTGTGATGGGGAAAGGTTTCTAAAAGGCACCTCATTTCTCATCTCCTTGTGCCCGGGTTCGCCATTCCAGCCGCTTTACTAGAAAGCTCCCTACTTGGAGCATCAGCACCTTTAACCTCCTGTTCCATACAGGTTGCAATCTGTCCTGAGGATAAACGGGAAGACGTGGAACCAGCGAGAGACTAGCTCTTGGTGTTGGGACAGGCACAGGTCACTCTATATTCCCATCAGAAAGAAGAATTAACCACAGGCTCAGCCTGCCCCCCTGAACCAGAACAGGGCCTGAAGCCATTCTGCGATTTTGCGGCCAGCTCCCTTAAAAACGAGTTGTAAAATGGAGGTTCAGGGCACTGCAATTCACAAACCTGCAGAGTTATAAATGATAACTCTCGTCCACAAATATATTGAGGGAAGGCAAAGAAGAGGATATGAAATCAAGGCAGAATTGCAGGAAACAGATTTCAGGAGGTAGATTCGAATCGCATTTAAAGCACATGAAAAGCGGCAAAACGTTGACAATGATGCCCTTGGCCAAAAAGGGCGTATGCGTTTTTTCCTGAATATATTCAGGAAAAAACGCATATGCCCTTTTTGGCCAACCAAGCAACCTGGAAAGGCAAATCAGCGCTACAAAGAAGTCTCGCTTCCCATCGGTCAAAAGGGCCATGCTGAAAAAAGTGTCAAAACCAGAAATGCAGGACAGGCCATGGAGAAATGGGAGCCTTGCTACACTGATGGGCGGGATGTAAATTGCCAACAGCCACTGTGGAGAAGTGTACGGTGAGTCCTGAAACATCTGAAAAACACAGCTTAGAGAGCATAGGGCACTTCCACTCATGGGGGTATAAATTGGGAAAATTAAAAATCAGCAAGACACAAGCACCCCAAAGTTTAGGGCTGCTCTGTTGACCAGGACCTCCACTTCATTCCACCTTAAATATCCCAGGAAAGAGAAAAATGGGTAAAGAAGTTGTGGTCCTTATGTACAATGGAATATCACTCAGCCATGAAATCAATGTCATAAGGCTAGTAGCAGCATGATGAGTGGATTTAGGTACGACGATTCTAAGTGAAATAAGTCACACAGAAAAGGACACTTCTCATAAGGTATCACTGATAGAGGGAATGTAAAAACCGTTACACTTGAACTGAATTACAAAACAGAACAGAGTCACACATGCAGAAAACACACTATGGCTGCTTAACGGGAAAGGTGAGGTGGGGTGATACATAAAAGAAGGTTTTCAATTTAGCTCAGATACCGTTCCATAAACCCAATATGTAATAGACAAGACCTACTCCTTGCTCAGAGAACTGGACTCAACACGCCCTATTCACGGCACAAGAATATATCTGACTAGTAATAATCGTAAAACCTATGTATTGATATCTCTCTGTTAGTGTGTCAAGTGGGTGTAAAGCGGCATAAACACAGCAGTGAAAAGCAGCTAAATCCCATTATGAAAATAAATTACTTTGAAAAACCCATGAAACAAAGACAGTGAAAGAGAGAGAAATTCTTACACAATGCGTTCAGGGCCTGTGATGCAACCTGGATTGACCATATCTAGACCCACAGCTGGATGAGACATAAGGGTGGACACTCTTGGGGCTGAGAGGTTTGGTGAGGTTGGGTGAGCAAACACAGACCCTTTAAAGTAATACTGCGTGGTACCCATCGCATGGGTCCCAAATCTCCAGGTTCAAGGGCATCTTCCTACATCGAAAACATGCATGAGAAACCCAGAAGATGGTACACCGTGTGATGGGGAAAGGTTTCTAAAACGCACCTCATTTCTCATCTCATTGTGCCCGGGTTCGCCATTCCAGCCGCTTTACTAGCAATCTCCCTACTTGGAGCATCAGCACCTTTAACCTCCTATTCCGTACAGGTTGCAATTTGTCCTGAGGATGAACGGGAAGACGTGGAACCAACGAGAGACTAGCTCTTGGTGTTGGGACATGCACAGGTCACTCTATTTTCCCATCAGGAAGAAGAATTAACCACAGGCTCAGCCTGCCCCCCGGAACCAGAACAGGGCCTGAAGCCATCCTGCGCTTTTACGGCCAGCTACCAAAAAAGCGAGTTGTAAAATGGAGGTTCAGGGCACTGCAATTCACAAACCTGCAGAGTTATAAATGATAACTCTCGTCCACAAATATATTGAGGGAAGGCAAAGAAGAGGATTTGAAATCAAGGCAGAATTGCAGGAAACAGATTTCAGGAGGTATATTCGAATCGCCTTTAAAGCACATGAAAAGCGGCAAAACGTTGACAATGATGCCCTTGGCCAAAAAGGGCGTATGCGTTTTTTCCTGAATATATTCAGGAAAAAACGCATACGCCCTTTTTGGCCAACCAAGCAACCAGGAAAGGCAAATCAACGCTACAAAGAAGTCTCGCTTCCCATCGGTCAAAAGGGCCATGCTGAAAAAAGTGTCAAAACCAGAAATGCAGGACAGGCCATGGAGAAATGGGAGCCTTGCTACACTGATGGGCAGGATGTAAATTGCCAAGAGCCACTCTGGAGAAGTGTCCGGTGAGTCCTGAAACATCTGAAAAACACAGCTTAGAGAGCATAGGGCACTTCCACTCATGGGGGTATAAATTGGGAAAATGAAAAATCAGCAAGACACAAGCACCCCAAAGTTTAGGGCTGCTCTGTTGACAATGACCTCCACTTCATTCCACTTTAAATATCCCAGGAAAGAGAAAAATGGATAAAGAAGTTGTGGTCCTTATGTACAATGGAATATCACTCAGCCATGAAATCAATGTTGTAAGGTTAGTAGCAGAATGATGAGTGGATTTAGTTACGACGATTCTAAGTGAAATAAGTCACACAGAAAAGGACACTTCTCATAAGGTATCACTGATAGAGGGAATTTAAAAACCGTTACACTTGAACTGAATTACAAAACAGAACAGAGTCACACATGCAGAAAACACACTATGGCTGCTTAACGGAAAAGGTGAGGTGGGGTGATACATAAAACAAGGGTATCAAATTAGCTCAGATACCGTTCCATAAACCCAGTATGTAATAGACAAGACCTACTCCTTGCTCAGAGAAGTGGACACAACACGCCCTATTCACCGCACAAGAATATATCTGACTAATAATAATCGTAAAACCTATGTATTGATATCTCTCTGTTAGTGTGTCAAGTGGGTGTAAAGCGGCATAAACACAGCAGTGAAAAGCAGCTAAACCCCATTATAAAAATAAATTACTTTGAAACACCCATGAAACAAAGACAGTGAAAGAGAGAGAAATTCTTAGACAATGCGTTCAGGGGCTGTGATGCAACCTGGATTGACCATATCTAGACGCACAGCTGGATGAGACATAAGGGTGGACACTCTTGGGGCTGAGACGTTTGGTGAGGTTGGGTGAGCAAACACAGACCCTTTAAAGTAATACTGCGTGGTACCCATCACATGGGTCCCAAATCTCCAGGTTCAAGGGCATCTTCCTACATCAAAAACATGCATGAGAAACCCAGAAGATGGTACACCGTGTGATGGGGAAAGGTTTCTAAAACGCACCTCATTTCTCATCTCCTTGTGCCTGGGTTCGCAATTCCAGCCACTTTACTAGCAAGCTCCCTCCTTGGAGCATCAGCACCTTTAACCTCCTGTTCCATACAGGTTGCAATCTGTCCTGAGGATAAACGGGAAGACGTGGAACCAACGAGAGACTAGCTCTTGGTATTGGGACAGGCACAGGTCACTCTATATTCCCATCAGAAAGAAGAATTAACCACAGGCTCATCCTGCCCCCCGGAACCAGAACAGGGCCTGAAGCCGTCCTGCCCTTTTGCGGCCAGCTACCAAAAAAGCGAGTTGTAAAATGGAGGTTCAGGGCACTGCAATTCACAAACCTGCAGAGTTATAAATGATAACTCTCGTCCACAAATATATTGAGGGAAGGCAAAGAAGAGGATTTGAAATCAAGGCAGAATTGCAGGAAACAGATTTCAGGAGGTATATTCGAATCGCCTTTAAAGCACATGAAAAGCGGAAAACGTTGACAATGATGCCCTTGGCCAAAAAGGGCGTATGCGTTTTTTCCTGAATATATTCAGGAAAAAACGCATACGCCCTTTTTGGCCAACCAAGCAACCTGGAAAGGCAAATCAGCGCTACAAAGATGTCTCGCTTCCCATCGGTTAAAAAGGCCATGCTGAAAAAAGTGTCAAAATCAGAAATGCAGGACAGGCCATGGAGAAATGGGAGCCTTGCTACGCTGATAGGCGGGATGTAAATTGCCAACAGCCACTCTGGAGAAGCGTACGGTGAGTCCTGAAACATCTAAAAAACAAAGCTTAGAGAGCATAGGGCACTTCCACTCATGGGGTTATAAATTGGGAAAATTAAAAATCAGCAAGACACAAGCACCCCAAAGTTTAGGGCTGCTCTGTTGACAAGGACCTCCACTTCATTCCACCTTCAATATCCCAGGAAAGAGAAAAATGGATAAAGAAGTTGTGGTCCATATGTACAATGGAATATCACTCAGCCATGAAATCAATGTCATAAGGCTAGTAGCAGCATGATGAGTGGATTTAGGTACGACGATTCTAAGTGAAATAAGTCACACAGAAAAGGACACTTCTCATAAGGTATCACTTATAGAGGGAATGTAAAAACCGTTACACTTGAACTGAATTACAAAACAGAACAGAGTCACACATGCAGAAAACACACTATGGCTGCTTAACGGGAAAGGTGAGGTGGGGTGATACATAAAACAAGGGTTTCAAATTAGCTCAGATACCGTTCCATAATCCCAATATGTAATAGACAAGACCTACTCCTTGCTCAGAGAACTGGACTCAACACGCCCTATTCACTGCACAAGAATATATCTGACTAGTAATAATCTTAAAACCTATGTATTGATATCTCTCTGTTAGTGTGTCAAGTGGGTAAAAAGCGGCATAAACACAGCAGTGAAAAGCAGCTAAACCCCATTATAAAAATAAATTACTTTGAAAAACCCATGAAACAAAGACAGTGAAAGAGAGAGAAATTCTTACACAATGCGTTCAGGGGCTGTGATGCAACCTGGATTGACCATATCTAGACCCACAGCTGGATGCGACATAAGGGTGGACACTGTTGCGGCTGAGAGGTTTGGTGAGGTTGGGTGAGCAAACGCAGACCCTTTAAAGTAATACTGCGTGGTACCCATCGCATGGGTCCCAAATCTCCAGGTTCAAGGTCATCTTCCTACATCGTAAACATGCATGAGATACCCAGAAGATGGTACACCATGTGATGGGGAAAGGTTTCTAAAACGCACCGCATTTCTCATCTGCCTGTGCCCGGGTTCGCCATTCCAGCTACTTTACTAGCAAGCTCCCTACTTGGAGCATCAGCACCTTTAACCTCCTGTTCCATACAGGTTGCAATCTGTCCTGAGGATAAACGGGAAGACGTGGAACCAACGAGAGACTAGCTCTTGGTGTTGGGACAGGCACAGGTCACTCTATATTCCCATCAGAAAGAAGAATTAACCACAGGCTCATCCTGCCCCCCGGAACCAGAACAGGGCCTGAAGCCATCCTGCCCTTTTGCGGCCAGCTACCAAAAAAGCGAGTTGTAAAATGGAGGTTCAGGGCACTGCAATTCACAAACCTGCAGAGTTATAAATGATAACTCTCGTCCACAAATATATTGAGGGAAGGCAAAGAAGAGGATATGAAATCAAGGCAGAATTGCAGGAAACAGATTTCAGGAGGTAGATTCGAATCGCATTTAAAGCACATGAAAAGCGGCAAAACGTTGACAATGATGCCCTTGGCCAAAAAGGGCGTATGCGTTTTTTCCTGAATATATTCAGGAAAAAACGCACACGCCCTTTTTGGCCAACCAAGCAACCTGGAAAGGCAAATCAGCGCTACAAAGAAGTCTCGCTTCCCATCGGTCAAAAGGGCCATGCTGAAAAAAGTGTCAAAACCAGAAATGCAGGACAGGCCATGGAGAAATGGGAGCCTTGCTACACTGATGGGCGGGATGTAAATTGCCAACAGCCACTGTGGAGAAGTGTACGGTGAGTCCTGAAACATCTGAAAAACACAGCTTAGAGAGCATAGGGCACTTCCACTCATGGGGGTATAAATTGGGAAAATTAAAAATCAGCAAGACACAAGCACCCCAAAGTTTAGGGCTGCTCTGTTGACCAGGACCTCCACTTCATTCCACCTTAAATATCCCAGGAAAGAGAAAAATGGGTAAAGAAGTTGTGGTCCTTATGTACAATGGAATATCACTCAGCCATGAAATCAATGTCATAAGGCTAGTAGCAGCATGATGAGTGGATTTAGGTACGACGATTCTAAGTGAAATAAGTCACACAGAAAAGGACACTTCTCATAAGGTATCACTGATAGAGGGAATGTAAAAACCGTTACACTTGAACTGAATTACAAAACAGAACAGAGTCACACATGCAGAAAACACACTATGGCTGCTTAACGGGAAAGGTGAGGTGGGGTGATACATAAAAGAAGGTTTTCAATTTAGCTCAGATACCGTTCCATAAACCCAATATGTAATAGACAAGACCTACTCCTTGCTCAGAGAACTGGACTCAACACGCCCTATTCACGGCACAAGAATATATCTGACTAGTAATAATCGTAAAACCTATGTATTGATATCTCTCTGTTAGTGTGTCAAGTGGGTGTAAAGCGGCATAAACACAGCAGTGAAAAGCAGCTAAATCCCATTATGAAAATAAATTACTTTGAAAAACCCATGAAACAAAGACAGTGAAAGAGAGAGAAATTCTTACACAATGCGTTCAGGGCCTGTGATGCAACCTGGATTGACCATATCTAGACCCACAGCTGGATGAGACATAAGGGTGGACACTCTTGGGGCTGAGAGGTTTGGTGAGGTTGGGTGAGCAAACACAGACCCTTTAAAGTAATACTGCGTGGTACCCATCGCATGGGTCCCAAATCTCCAGGTTCAAGGGCATCTTCCTACATCGAAAACATGCATGAGAAACCCAGAAGATGGTACACCGTGTGATGGGGAAAGGTTTCTAAAACGCACCTCATTTCTCATCTCATTGTGCCCGGGTTCGCCATTCCAGCCGCTTTACTAGCAATCTCCCTACTTGGAGCATCAGCACCTTTAACCTCCTATTCCGTACAGGTTGCAATTTGTCCTGAGGATGAACGGGAAGACGTGGAACCAACGAGAGACTAGCTCTTGGTGTTGGGACATGCACAGGTCACTCTATTTTCCCATCAGGAAGAAGAATTAACCACAGGCTCAGCCTGCCCCCCGGAACCAGAACAGGGCCTGAAGCCATCCTGCGCTTTTACGGCCAGCTACCAAAAAAGCGAGTTGTAAAATGGAGGTTCAGGGCACTGCAATTCACAAACCTGCAGAGTTATAAATGATAACTCTCGTCCACAAATATATTGAGGGAAGGCAAAGAAGAGGATTTGAAATCAAGGCAGAATTGCAGGAAACAGATTTCAGGAGGTATATTCGAATCGCCTTTAAAGCACATGAAAAGCGGCAAAACGTTGACAATGATGCCCTTGGCCAAAAAGGGCGTATGCGTTTTTTCCTGAATATATTCAGGAAAAAACGCATACGCCCTTTTTGGCCAACCAAGCAACCAGGAAAGGCAAATCAACGCTACAAAGAAGTCTCGCTTCCCATCGGTCAAAAGGGCCATGCTGAAAAAAGTGTCAAAACCAGAAATGCAGGACAGGCCATGGAGAAATGGGAGCCTTGCTACACTGATGGGCAGGATGTAAATTGCCAAGAGCCACTCTGGAGAAGTGTCCGGTGAGTCCTGAAACATCTGAAAAACACAGCTTAGAGAGCATAGGGCACTTCCACTCATGGGGGTATAAATTGGGAAAATGAAAAATCAGCAAGACACAAGCACCCCAAAGTTTAGGGCTGCTCTGTTGACAATGACCTCCACTTCATTCCACTTTAAATATCCCAGGAAAGAGAAAAATGGATAAAGAAGTTGTGGTCCTTATGTACAATGGAATATCACTCAGCCATGAAATCAATGTTGTAAGGTTAGTAGCAGAATGATGAGTGGATTTAGTTACGACGATTCTAAGTGAAATAAGTCACACAGAAAAGGACACTTCTCATAAGGTATCACTGATAGAGGGAATTTAAAAACCGTTACACTTGAACTGAATTACAAAACAAAACAGAGTCACACATGCAGAAAACACACTATGGCTGCTTAACGGAAAAGGTGAGGTGGGGTGATACATAAAACAAGGGTATCAAATTAGCTCAGATACCGTTCCATAAACCCAATATGTAATAGACAAGACCTACTCCTTGCTCAGAGAAGTGGACACAACACGCCCTATTCACCGCACAAGAATATATCTGACTAATAATAATCGTAAAACCTATGTATTGATATCTCTCTGTTAGTGTGTCAAGTGGGTGTAAAGCGGCATAAACACAGCAGTGAAAAGCAGCTAAACCCCATTATAAAAATAAATTACTTTGAAACACCCATGAAACAAAGACAGTGAAAGAGAGAGAAATTCTTAGACAATGCGTTCAGGGGCTGTGATGCAACCTGGATTGACCATATCTAGACGCACAGCTGGATGAGACATAAGGGTGGACACTCTTGGGGCTGAGACGTTTGGTGAGGTTGGGTGAGCAAACACAGACCCTTTAAAGTAATACTGCGTGGTACCCATCACATGGGTCCCAAATCTCCAGGTTCAAGGGCATCTTCCTACATCAAAAACATGCATGAGAAACCCAGAAGATGGTACACCGTGTGATGGGGAAAGGTTTCTAAAACGCACCTCATTTCTCATCTCCTTGTGCCTGGGTTCGCAATTCCAGCCACTTTACTAGCAAGCTCCCTCCTTGGAGCATCAGCACCTTTAACCTCCTGTTCCATACAGGTTGCAATCTGTCCTGAGGATAAACGGGAAGACGTGGAACCAACGAGAGACTAGCTCTTGGTATTGGGACAGGCACAGGTCACTCTATATTCCCATCAGAAAGAAGAATTAACCACAGGCTCATCCTGCCCCCCGGAACCAGAACAGGGCCTGAAGCCGTCCTGCCCTTTTGCGGCCAGCTACCAAAAAAGCGAGTTGTAAAATGGAGGTTCAGGGCACTGCAATTCACAAACCTGCAGAGTTATAAATGATAACTCTCGTCCACAAATATATTGAGGGAAGGCAAAGAAGAGGATATGAAATCAAGGCAGAATTGCAGGAAACAGATTTCAGGAGGTAGATTCGAATCGCATTTAAAGCACATGAAAAGCGGCAAAACGTTGACAATGATGCCCTTGGCCAAAAAGGGCGTATGCGTTTTTTCCTGAATATATTCAGGAAAAAACGCATACGCCCTTTTTGGCCAACCAAGCAACCTGGAAAGGCAAATCAGCGCTACAAAGAAGTCTCGCTTCCCATCGGTCAAAAGGGCCATGCTGAAAAAAGTGTCAAAACCAGAAATGCAGGACAGGCCATGGAGAAATGGGAGCCTTGCTACACTGATGGGCGGGATGTAAATTGCCAACAGCCACTGTGGAGAAGTGTACGGTGAGTCCTGAAACATCTGAAAAACACAGCTTAGAGAGCATAGGGCACTTCCACTCATGGGGGTATAAATTGGGAAAATTAAAAATCAGCAAGACACAAGCACCCCAAAGTTTAGGGCTGCTCTGTTGACCAGGACTTCCACTTCATTCCACCTTAAATATCCCAGGAAAGAGAAAAATGGGTAAAGAAGTTGTGGTCCTTATGTACAATGGAATATCACTCAGCCATGAAATCAATGTCATAAGGCTAGTAGCAGCATGATGAGTGGATTTAGGTACGACGATTCTAAGTGAAATAAGTCACACAGAAAAGGACACTTCTCATAAGGTATCACTGATAGAGGGAATGTAAAAACCGTTACACTTGAACTGAATTACAAAACAGAACAGAGTCACACATGCAGAAAACACACTATGGCTGCTTAACGGGAAAGGTGAGGTGGGGTGATACATAAAAGAAGGTTTTCAATTTAGCTCAGATACTGTTCCATAAACCCAATATGTAATAGACAAGACCTACTCCTTGCTCAGAGAACTGGACTCAACACGCCCTATTCATGGCACAAGAATATATCTGACTAGTAATAATCGTAAAACCTATGTATTGATATCTCTCTGTTAGTGTGTCAAGTGGGTGTAAAGCGGCATAAACACAGCAGTGAAAAGCAGCTAAATCCCATTATGAAAATAAATTACTTTGAAAAACCCATGAAACAAAGACAGTGAAAGAGAGAGAAATTCTTACACAATGCGTTCAGGGCCTGTGATGCAACCTGGATTGACCATATCTAGACCCACAGCTGGATGAGACATAAGGGTGGACACTCTTGGGGCTGAGAGGTTTGGTGAGGTTGGGTGAGCAAACACAGACCCTTTAAAGTAATACTGCGTGGTACCCATCGCATGGGTCCCAAATCTCCAGGTTCAAGGGCATCTTCCTACATCGAAAACATGCATGAGAAACCCAGAAGATGGTACACCGTGTGATGGGGAAAGGTTTCTAAAACGCACCTCATTTCTCATCTCCTTGTGCCCGGATTCGCCATTCCAGCCGCTTTACTAGCAATCTCCCTACTTGGAGCATCAGCACCTTTAACCTCCTGTTCCGTACAGGTTGCAATTTGTCCTGAGGATGAACGGGAAGACGTGGAACCAACGAGAGACTAGCTCTTGGTGTTGGGACAGGCACAGGTCACTCTATTTTCCCATCAGGAAGAAGAATTAACCACAGGCTCAGCCTGCTCCCCGGAACCAGAACAGGGCCTGAAGCCATCCTGCGCTTTTGCGGCCAGCTCCCAAAAAAGCGAGTTGTAAAATGGAGCTTCAGGGCACTGCAATTCACAAACCTGCAGAGTTATAAATGATAACTGTCGTCCACAAATATATTGAGGGAAGGCAAAGAAGAGGATTTGAAATCAAGGCAGAATTGCAGGAAACAGATTTCAGGAGGTAGATTCGAATCGCCTTTAAAGCACATGAAAAGCGGCAATACGTTGACAATGATGCCCTTGGCCAAAAAGGGCGTATGCGTTTTTTCCTGAATATATTCAGGAAAAAACGCATACGCCCTTTTTGGCCAACCAAGCAACCTGGAAAGGCAAATCAGCGCTACAAAGAAGTCTCGCTTCCCATCGGTCAAAAGGGCCATGCTGAAAAAAGTGTCAAAACCAGAAATGCAGGACAGGCCATGGAGAAATGGGAGCCTTGCTACACTGATGGGCGGGATGTAAATTGCCAAGAGCCACTCTGGAGAAGTGTCCGGTGAGTCCTGAAACATCTGAAAAACACAGCTTAGAGAGCATAGGGCACTTCCACTCATGGGGGTATAAATTGGGAAAATTAAAAATCAGCAAGACACAAGCACCCCAAAGTTTAGGGCTGCTCTGTTGACCAGGACCTCCACTTCATTCCACCTTCAATATCCCAGGAAAGAGAAAAATGGATAAAGAAGTGGTGGTCCTTATGTACAATGGAATATCACTCAGCCATGAAATCAATGTCGTAAGGTTAGTAGCAGCATGATGAGTGGATTTAGGTACGACCATTCTAAGTGAAATAAGTCACACAGAAAAGGACACTTCTCATAAGGTATCACTGATAGAGGGAATGTAAAAACCGTTACACTTGAACTGAATTACAAAACAGAACAGAGTCACACATGCAGAAAACACACTATGGCTGCTTAACGGGAAAGGTGAGGTGGGGTGATACATAAAAGAAGGTTTTCAATTTAGCTCAGATACCGTTACATAAACCCAATATGTAATAGACAAGACCTACTCCTTGCTCAGAGAAGTGGACACAACACGCCCTATTCACCGCACAAGAATATATCTGACTAATAATAATCGTAAAACCTATGTATTGATATCTCTCTGTTAGTGTGTCAAGTGGGTGTAAAGCGGCATAAACACAGCAGTGAAAAGCAGCTAAACCCCATTATAAAAATAAATTACTTTGAAACACCCATGAAACAAAGACAGTGAAAGAGAGAGAAATTCTTAGACAATGCGTTCAGGGGCTGTGATGCAACCTGGATTGACCATATCTAGACGCACAGCTGGATGAGACATAAGGGTGGACACTCTTGGGGCTGAGACGTTTGGTGAGGTTGGGTGAGCAAACACAGACCCTTTAAAGTAATACTGCGTGGTACCCATCGCATGGGTCCCAAATCTCCAGGTTCAAGGGCATCTTCCTACATCAAAAACATGCATGAGAAACCCAGAAGATGGTACACCGTGTGATGGGGAAAGGTTTCTAAAACGCACCTCATTTCTCATCTCCTTGTGCCTGGGTTCGCAATTCCAGCCACTTTACTAGCAAGCTCCCTACTTGGAGCATCAGCACCTTTAACCTCCTGTTCCATACAGGTTGCAATCTGTCCTGAGGATAAACGGGAAGACGTGGAACCAACGAGAGACTAGCTCTTGGTGTTGGGACAGGCACAGGTCACTCTATATTCCCATCAGAAAGAAGAATTAACCACAGGCTCATCCTGCCCCCTGGAACCAGAACAGGGCCTGAAGGCGTCCTGCCCTTTTGCGGCCAGCTACCAAAAAAGCGAGTTGTAAAATGGAGGTTCAGGGCACTGCAATTCACAAACCTGCAGAGTTATAAAGGATAACTCTCGTCCACAAATATATTGAGGGAAGGCAAAGAAAAGGATTTGAAATCATGGCAGAATTGCAGGAAACAGATTTCAGGAGGTAGATACGAATCGCCTTTAAAGCACATGAAAAGCGGCAAAACGTTGACAATGATGCCCTTGGCCAAAAAGGGCGTATGCGTTTTTTCCTGAATATATTCAGGAAAAAACGCATACGCCCTTTTTGGCCAACCAAGCAACCTGGAAAGGCAAATCAGTGCTACAAAGAAGTCTCGCTTCCCATCGGTCAAAAGGGCCATGCTGAAAAAAGTGTCAAAACCAGAAATGCAGGACAGGCCATGGAGAAATGGGAGCCTTGCTACACTGATGGGCGGGATGTAAATTGCCAAGAGCCACTCTGGAGAAGTGTCCGGTGAGTCCTGAAACATCTGAAAAACACAGCTTAGAGAGCATAGGGCACTTCCACTCATGGGGGTATAAATTGGGAAAATTAAAAATCAGCAAGACACAAGCACCCCAAAGTTTAGGGCTGCTCTGTTGACCAGGACCTCCACTTCATTCCACCTTAAATATCCCAGGAAAGAGAAAAATGGATAAAGAAGTTGTGGTCCTTATGTACAATGGAATATCACTCAGCCATGAAATCAATGTCGTAAGGTTAGTAGCAGCATGATGAGTGGATTTAGGTACGACCATTCTAAGTGAAATAAGTCACACAGAAAAGGACACTTCTCATAAGGTATCACTGATAGAGGGAATGTAAAAACCGTTACACTTGAACTGAATTACAAAACAGAACAGAGTCACACATGCAGAAAACACACTATGGCTGCTTAACGGGAAAGGTGAGGTGGGGTGATACATAAAACAAGGGTATCAAATTAGCTCAGATACCGTTCCATAAACCCAATATGTAATAGACAAGACCTACTCCTTGCTCAGAGAACTGGACTCAACACGCCCTATTCACGGCACAAGAATATATCTGACTAGTAATAATCGTAAAACCTATGTATTGATATCTCTCTGTTAGTGTGTCAAGTGGGTGTAAAGCGGCATAAACACAGCAGTGAAAAGCAGCTAAATCCCATTATGAAAATAAATTACTTTGAAAAACCCATGAAACAAAGACAGTGAAAGAGAGAGAAATTCTTACACAATGCGTTCAGGGCCTGTGATGCAACCTGGATTGACCATATCTAGACCCACAGCTGGATGAGACATAAGGGTGGACACTCTTGGGGCTGAGAGGTTTGGTGAGGTTGGGTGAGCAAACACAGACCCTTTAAAGTAATACTGCGTGGTACCCATCGCATGGGTCCCAAATCTCCAGGTTCAAGGGCATCTTCCTACATCGAAAACATGCATGAGAAACCCAGAAGATGGTACACCGTGTGATGGGGAAAGGTTTCTAAAACGCACCTCATTTCTCATCTCCTTGTGCCCGGATTCGCCATTCCAGCCGCTTTACTAGCAATCTCCCTACTTGGAGCATCAGCACCTTTAACCTCCTGTTCCGTACAGGTTGCAATTTGTCCTGAGGATGAACGGGAAGACGTGGAACCAACGAGAGACTAGCTCTTGGTGTTGGGACAGGCACAGGTCACTCTATTTTCCCATCAGGAAGAAGAATTAACCACAGGCTCAGCCTGCCCCCCGGAACCAGAACAGGGCCTGAAGCCATCCTGCGCTTTTGCGGCCAGCTCCCAAAAAAGCGAGTTGTAAAATGGAGCTTCAGGGCACTGCAATTCACAAACCTGCAGAGTTATAAATGATAACTGTCGTCCACAAATATATTGAGGGAAGGCAAAGAAGAGGATTTGAAATCAAGGCAGAATTGCAGGAAACAGATTTCAGGAGGTATATTCGAATCGCCTTTAAAGCACATGAAAAGCGGCAAAACGTTGACAATGATGCCCTTGGCCAAAAAGGGCGTATGCGTTTTTTCCTGAATATATTCAGGAAAAAACGCATACGCCCATTTTGGCCAACCAAGCAACCTGGAAAGGCAAATCAGCGCTACAAAGAAGTCTCGCTTCCCATTGGTCAAAAGGGCCATGCTGAAAAAAGTGTCAAAACCAGAAATGCAGGACAGGCCATGGAGAAATGGGAGCCTTGCTACACTGATGGGCGGGATGTAAATTGCCAAGAGCCACTCTGGAGAAGTGTCCGGTGAGTCCTGAAACATCTTAAAAACACAGCTTAGAGAGCATAGGGCACTTCCACTCATGGGGGTATAAATTGGGAAAATTAAAAATCAGCAAGACACAAGCACCCCAAAGTTTAGGGCTGCTCTGTTGACCAGGACCTCCACTTCATTCCACCTTCAATATCCCAGGAAAGAGAAAAATGGATAAAGAAGTGGTGGTCCTTATGTACAATGGAATATCACTCAGCCATGAAATCAATGTCATAAGGTTAGTAGCAGCATGATGAGTGGATTTAGGTACGACGATTCTAAGTGAAATAAGTCACACAGAAAAGGACACTTCTCATAAGGTATCACTGATAGAGGGAATGTAAAAACCGTTACACTTGAACTGAATTACAAAACAGAACAGAGTCACACATGCAGAAAACACACTATGGCTGCTTAACGGGAAATGTGAGGTGGGGTGATACATAAAACAAGGGTATCAAGTTAGCTCAGATACCGTTCCATAAACCCAATATGTAATAGACAAGACCTACTCCTTGCTCAGAGAAGTGGACACAACACGCCCTATTCACCGCACAAGAATATATCTGACTAATAATAATCGTAAAACCTATGTATTGATATCTCTCTGTTAGTGTGTCAAGTGGGTGTAAAGCGGCATAAACACAGCAGTGAAAAGCAGCTAAACCCCATTATAAAAATAAATTACTTTGAAACACCCATGAAACAAAGACAGTGAAAGAGAGAGAAATTCTTAGACAATGCGTTCAGGGGCTGTGATGCAACCTGGATTGACCATATCTAGACCCACAGCTGGATGAGACATAAGGGTGGACACTCTTGGGGCTAAGAGGTTTGGTGAGGTTGGGTGAGCAAACACAGACCCTTTCAAGTAATACTGCGTGGTACCCATCGCATGGGTCCCAAATCTCCAGGTTCAAGGGCATCTTCCTACATCGAAAACATGCATGAGAAACCCAGAAGATGGTACACCGTGTGATGGGGAAAGGTTTCTAAAAGGCACCTCATTTCTCATCTCCTTGTGCCCGGGTTCGCCATTCCAGCCGCTTTACTAGAAAGCTCCCTACTTGGAGCATCAGCACCTTTAACCTCCTGTTCCATACAGGTTGCAATCTGTCCTGAGGATAAACGGGAAGACGTGGAACCAACGAGAGACTAGCTCTTGGTGTTGGGACAGGCACAGGTCACTCTATATTCCCATCAGAAAGAAGAATTAACCAAAGGCTCAGCCTGCCCCCCGGAACCAGAACAGGGCCTGAAGCCATTCTGCGATTTTGCGGCCAGCTCCCTTAAAAACAAGTTGTAAAATGGAGGTTCAGGGCACTGCAATTCACAAACCTGCAGAGTTATAAATGATAACTCTCGTCCACAAATATATTGAGGGAAGGCAAAGAAGAGGATATGAAATCAAGGCAGAATTGCAGGAAACAGATTTCAGGAGGTAGATTCGAATCGCATTTAAAGCACATGAAAAGCGGCAAAACATTGACAATGATGCCCTTGGCCAAAAAGGGCGTATGCGTTTTTTCCTGAATATATTCAGGAAAAAACGCATACGCCCTTTTTGGCCAACCAAGCAACCTGGAAAGGCAAATCAGCGCTACAAAGATGTCTCGCTTCCCATCGGTCAAAAGGGCCATGCTGAAAAAAGTGTCAAAACCAGAAATGCAGGACAGGCCATGGAGAAATGGGAGCCTTGCTACACTGATGGGCGGGATGTAAATTGCCAACAGCCACTGTGGAGAAGTGTACGGTGAGTCCTGAAACATCTGAAAAACACAGCTTAGAGAGCATAGGGCACTTCCACTCATGGGGGTATAAATTGGGAAAATTAAAAATCAGCAAGACACAAGCACCCCAAAGTTTAGGGCTGCTCTGTTGACCAGGACTTCCACTTCATTCCACCTTAAATATCCCAGGAAAGAGAAAAATGGGTAAAGAAGTTGTGGTCCTTATGTACAATGGAATATCACTCAGCCATGAAATCAATGTCATAAGGCTAGTAGCAGCATGATGAGTGGATTTAGGTACGACGATTCTAAGTGAAATAAGTCACACAGAAAAGGACACTTCTCATAAGGTATCACTGATAGAGGGAATGTAAAAACCGTTACACTTGAACTGAATTACAAAACAGAACAGAGTCACACATGCAGAAAACACACTATGGGTGCTTAACGGGAAAGGTGAGGTGGGGTGATACATAAAAGAAGGTTTTCAATTTAGCTCAGATACCGTTCCATAAACCCAATATGTAATAGACAAGACCTACTCCTTGCTCAGAGAACTGGACTCAACACGCCCTATTCACGGCACAAGAATATATCTGACTAGTAATAATCGTAAAACCTATGTATTGATATCACTCTGTTAGTGTGTCAAGTGGGTGTAAAGCGGCATAAACACAGCAGTGAAAAGCAGCTAAATCCCATTATGAAAATAAATTACTTTGAAAAACCCATGAAACAAAGACAGTGAAAGAGAGAGAAATTCTTACACAATGCGTTCAGGGCCTGTGATGCAACCTGGATTGACCATATCTAGACCCACAGCTGGATGAGACATAAGGGTGGACACTCTTGGGGCTGAGAGGTTTGGTGAGGTTGGGTGAGCAAACACAGACCCTTTAAAGTAATACTGCGTGGTACCCATCGCATGGGTCCCAAATCTCCAGGTTCAAGGGCATCTTCCTACATCGAAAACATGCATGAGAAACCCAGAATATGGTACACCGTGTGATGGGGAAAGGTTTCTAAAACGCACCTCATTTCTCATCTCCTTGTGCCCGGATTCGCCATTCCAGCCGCTTTACTAGCAATCTCCCTACTTGGAGCATCAGCACCTTTAACCTCCTGTTCCGTACAGGTTGCAATTTGTCCTGAGGATGAACGGGAAGACGTGGAACCAACGAGAGACTAGCTCTTGGTGTTGGGACAGGCACAGGTCACTCTATTTTCCCATCAGGAAGAAGAATTAACCACAGGCTCAGCCTGCCCCCCGCAACCAGAACAGGGCCTGAAGCCATCCTGCGCTTTTGCGGCCAGCTCCCAAAAAAGCGAGTTGTAAAATGGAGCTTCAGGGCACTGCAATTCACAAACCTGCAGAGTTATAAATGATAACTCTCGTCCACAAATATATTGAGGGAAGGCAAAGAAGAGGATTTGAAATCAAGGCAGAATTGCAGGAAACAGATTTCAGGAGGTATATTCGAATCGCCTTTAAAGCACATGAAAAGCGGCAAAACGTTGACAATGATGCCCTTGGCCAAAAAGGGCGTATGCGTTTTTTCCTGAATATATTCAGGAAAAAACGCATACGCCCTTTTTGGCCAACCAAGCAACCTGGAAAGGCAAATCAGCGCTACAAAGAAGTCTCGCTTCCCATCGGTCAAAAGGGCCATGCTGAAAAAAGTGTCAAAACCAGAAATGCAGGACAGGCCATGGAGAAATGGGAGCCTTGCTACACTGATGGGCGGGATGTAAATTGCCAAGAGCCACTCTGGAGAAGTGTCCGGTGAGTCCTGAAACATCTGAAAAACACAGCTTAGAGAGCATAGGGCACTTCCACTCATGGGGGTATAAATTGGGAAAATTAAAAATCAGCAAGACACAAGCACCCCAAAGTTTAGGGCTGCTCTGTTGACAAGGACCTCCACTTCATTCCACCTTCAATATCCCAGGAAAGAGAAAAATGGGTAAAGAAGTTGTGGTCCTTTTGTACAATGGAATATCACTCAGCCATGAAATCAATGTCATAAGGCTAGTAGCAGCATGATGAGTGGATTTAGGTACGACGATTCTAAGTGAAATAAGTGACACAGAAAAGGACACTTCTCATAAGGTATCACTGATAGAGGGAATGTAAAAACCGTTACACTTGAACTGAATTACAAAACAGAACAGAGTCACACATGCAGAAAACACACTATGGCTGCTTAACGGGAAAGGTGAGGTGGGGTGATACATAAAAGAAGGTTTTCAATTTAGCTCAGATACCGTTCCATAAACCCAATATGTAATAGACAAGACCTACTCCTTGCTCAGAGAACTGTACTCAACACGCCCTATTCACGGCACAAGAATATATCTGACTAGTAATAATCGTAAAACCTATGTATTGATATCTCTCTGTTAGTGTGTCAAGTGGGTGTAAAGCGGCATAAACACAGCAGTGAAAAGCAGCTAAACCGCATTATGAAAATAAATTACTTTTAAAAACCCATGAAACAAAGACAGTGAAAGAGAGAAATGCTTACACAATGCGTTCAGGGGCTGTGATGCAACCTGGATTGACCATATCTAGACCCACAGCTGGATGAGACCTAAGGGTGGACACTCTTGGGGCTGAGAGGTTTGGTGATGTTGGGTGAGCAAACGCAGACCCTTTAAAGTAATACTGCGTGGTACCCATCGCATGGGTCCCAAATCTCCAGGTTCAAGGGCATCTTCCTACATCAAAAACATGCATGAGAAACCCAGAAGATGGTACACCGTGTGATGGGGATAGGTTTCTAAAACGCACCTCATTTCTCATCTCCTTGTGCCCGGGTTCGCCATCCCAGCCGCTTTACTAGCAATCTCCCTACTTGGAGCATCAGCACCTTTAACCTCCTGTTCCGTACAGGTTGCAATTTTTCCTGAGGATGAACGGGAAGACGGGGAACCAATGAGAGACTGGCTGTTGGTGTTGGGACAGGCACAGGTCACTCTATTTTCCCATCAGGAAGAAGAATTAACCACAGGCTCAGCCTGCCCCCCGGAACCAGAACAGGGCCTGAAGCCATCCTGCGCTTTTGCGGCCAGCTCCCAAAAACGCAAGGTGTAAAATCGAGCTTCATGGCACTGCAATTCACAAACCTGCAGAGTTATAAATGATAACTCTCATCCACAAATATATTGAGGGAAGGCAAAGAAGAGGATTTGAAATCAAGGCAGAATTGCAGGAAACAGATTTCAGGAGGTAGATTCGAATCTCCTTTAAAGCACATGAAAAGCGGCAAAACGTTGACAATGATGCCCTTGGCCAAAAAGGGCGTATGCGTTTTTTCCTGAATATATTCAGGAAAAAACGCATACGCTCTTTTTGGCCAACCAAGCAACCTGGAAAGGCAAATCAGCGCTACAAAGAAGTCTCGCTTCCCATCGGTCAAAAGGGCCATGCTGAAAAAAGTGTCAAAACCAGAAATGCAGGACAGGCCATGGAGAAATGGGAGCCTTGCTACACTGATGGGCGGGATGTAAATTGCCAACAGCCACTCTGGAGAAGTGTACGGTGAGTCGTGAAACATCTAAAAAACACAGCTTAGAGAGCATAGGGCACTTCCACTCATGGGGGTATAAATTGGGAAAATTAAAAATCAGCAAGACACAAGCACCCCAAAGTTTAGGGCTGCTCTGTTGACAAGGACCTCCACTTCATTCCACCTTCAATATCCCAGGAAAGAGAAAAATGGGTAAAGAAGTTGTGGTCCTTTTGTACAATGGAATATCACTCAGCCATGAAATCAATGTCATAAGGCTAGTAGCAGCATGATGAGTGGATTTAGGTACGACGATTCTAAGTGAAATAAGTGACACAGAAAAGGACACTTCTCATAAGGTATCACTGATAGAGGGAATGTAAAAACCGTTACACTTGAACTGAATTACAAAACAGAACAGAGTCACACATGCAGAAAACACACTATGGCTGTTTAACGGGAAAGGTGAGGTGGGGTGATACATAAAACAAGGGTTTCAAATTAGCTCAGATACCGTTCCATAAACCCAATATGTAATAGACAAGACCTACTCCTTGCTCAGAAAATTGGACTCAAAACGCCCTATTCACCGCACAAGAATATATCTGACTAGTAATAATCTTAAAACCTATGTATTGATATCTCTCTGTTAGTGTGTCAAGTGGGTGTAAAGCGGCATAAACACAGCAGTGAAAAGCAGCTAAACCGCATTATGAAAATAAATTACTTTTAAAAACCCATGAAACAAAGACAGTGAAAGAGAGAAATTCTTACACAATGCGTTCAGGGGCTGTGATGCAACCTGGATTGACCATATCTAGACCCACAGCTGGATGAGACCTAAGGGTGGACACTCTTGGGGCTGAGAGGTTTGGTGAGGTTGGGTGAGCAAACGCAGACCCTTTAAAGTAATACTGCGTGGTACCCATCGCATGGGTCCCAAATCTCCATGTTCAAGGGCATCTTCCTACATCAAAAACATGCATGAGAAACCCAGAAGATGGTACACCGTGTGATGGGGAAAGGTTTCTAAAACGCACCTCATTTCTCATCTCCTTGTGCCCGGGTTCGCCATCCCAGCCGCTTTACTAGCAATCTCCCTACTTGGAGCATCAGCACCTTTAACCTCCTGTTCCCTACAGGTTGCAATTTTTCCTGAGGATGAACGGGAAGACGGGGAACCAATGAGAGACTGGCTCTTGGTGTTGGGACAGGCACAGGTCACTCTATTTTCCCATCAGGAAGAAGAATTAACCACAGGCTCAGCCTGACCCCGGAACCAGAACAGGGCCTGAAGCCATCCTGCGCTCTTGCGGCCAGCTCCCAAAAACGCGAGTTGTAAAATGGAGCTTCAGGGCACTGCAATTCACAAACCTGCAGAGTTATAAATGATAACTGTCGTCCACAAATATATTGAGGGAAGGCAAAGAAGAGGATTTGAAATCAAGGCAGAATTGCAGGAAACAGATTTCAGGAGGTATATTCGAATCGCCTTTAAAGCACATGAAAAGCGGCAAAACGTTGACAATGATGCCCTTGGCCAAAAAGGGCGTATGCGTTTTTTCCTGAATATATTCAGGAAAAAACGCATACGCCCTTTTTGGCCAACCAAGCAACCTGGAAAGGCAAATCAGCGCTACAAAGAAGTCTCGCTTCCCATCGGTCAAAAGGGCCATGCTGAAAAAAGTGTCAAAACCAGAAATGCAGGACAGGCCATGGAGAAATGGGAGCCTTGCTACACTGATGGGCGGGATGTAAATTGCCAAGAGCCACTCTGGAGAAGTGTCCGGTGAGTCCTGAAACATCTGAAAAACACAGCTTAGAGAGCATAGGGCACTTCCACTCATGGGGGTATAAATTGGGAAAATTAAAAATCAGCAAGACACAAGCACCCCAAAGTTTAGGGCTGCTCTGTTGACAAGGACCTCCACTTCATTCCACCTTCAATATCCCAGGAAAGAGAAAAATGGGTAAAGAAGTTGTGGTCCTTTTGTACAATGGAATATCACTCAGCCATGAAATCAATGTCATAAGGCTAGTAGCAGCATGATGAGTGGATTTAGGTACGACGATTCTAAGTGAAATAAGTGACACAGAAAAGGACACTTCTCATAAGGTATCACTGATAGAGGGAATGTAAAAACCGTTACACTTGAACTGAATTACAAAACAGAACAGAGTCACACATGCAGAAAACACACTATGGCTGCTTAACGGGAAAGGTGAGGTGGGGTGATACATAAAAGAAGGTTTTCAATTTAGCTCAGATACCGTTCCATAAACCCAATATGTAATAGACAAGACCTACTCCTTGCTCAGAGAACTGGACTCAACACGCCCTATTCACGGCACAAGAATATATCTGACTAGTAATAATCGTAAAACCTATGTATTGATATCTCTCTGTTAGTGTGTCAAGTGGGTGTAAAGCGGCATAAACACAGCAGTGAAAAGCAGCTAAACCGCATTATGAAAATAAATTACTTTTAAAAACCCATGAAACAAAGACAGTGAAAGAGAGAAATGCTTACACAATGCGTTCAGGGGCTGTGATGCAACCTGGATTGACCATATCTAGACCCACAGCTGGATGAGACCTAAGGGTGGACACTCTTGGGGCTGAGAGGTTTGGTGATGTTGGGTGAGCAAACGCAGACCCTTTAAAGTAATACTGCGTGGTACCCATCGCATGGGTCCCAAATCTCCAGGTTCAAGGGCATCTTCCTACATCAAAAACATGCATGAGAAACCCAGAAGATGGTACACCGTGTGATGGGGATAGGTTTCTAAAACGCACCTCATTTCTCATCTCCTTGTGCCCGGGTTCGCCATCCCAGCCGCTTTACTAGCAATCTCCCTACTTGGAGCATCAGCACCTTTAACCTCCTGTTCCGTACAGGTTGCAATTTTTCCTGAGGATGAACGGGAAGACGGGGAACCAATGAGAGACTGGCTGTTGGTGTTGGGACAGGCACAGGTCACTCTATTTTCCCATCAGGAAGAAGAATTAACCACAGGCTCAGCCTGCCCCCCGGAACCAGAACAGGGCCTGAAGCCATCCTGCGCTTTTGCGGCCAGCTCCCAAAAACGCAAGGTGTAAAATCGAGCTTCATGGCACTGCAATTCACAAACCTGCAGAGTTATAAATGATAACTCTCGTCCACAAATATATTGAGGGAAGGCAAAGAAGAGGATTTGAAATCAAGGCAGAATTGCAGGAAACAGATTTCAGGAGGTAGATTCGAATCTCCTTTAAAGCACATGAAAAGCGGCAAAACGTTGACAATGATGCCCTTGGCCAAAAAGGGCGTATGCGTTTTTTCCTGAATATATTCAGGAAAAAACGCATACGCCCTTTTTGGCCAACCAAGCAACCTGGAAAGGCAAATCAGTGCTACAAAGAAGTCTCGCTTCCCATCGGTCAAAAGGGCCATGCTGAAAAAAGTGTCAAAACCAGAAATGCAGGACAGGCCATGGAGAAATGGGAGCCTTGCTACACTGATGGGCGGGATGTAAATTGCCAACAGCCACTCTGGAGAAGTGTACGGTGAGTCGTGAAACATCTAAAAAACACAGCTTAGAGAGCATAGGGCACTTCCACTCATGGGGGTATAAATTGGGAAAATTAAAAATCAGCAAGACACAAGCACCCCAAAGTTTAGGGCTGCTCTGTTGACAAGGACCTCCACTTCATTCCACCTTCAATATCCCAGGAAAGAGAAAAATGGGTAAAGAAGTTGTGGTCCTTTTGTACAATGGAATATCACTCAGCCATGAAATCAATGTCATAAGGCTAGTAGCAGCATGATGAGTGGATTTAGGTACGACGATTCTAAGTGAAATAAGTGACACAGAAAAGGACACTTCTCATAAGGTATCACTGATAGAGGGAATGTAAAAACCGTTACACTTGAACTGAATTACAAAACAGAACAGAGTCACACATGCAGAAAACACACTATGGCTGTTTAACGGGAAAGGTGAGGTGGGGTGATACATAAAACAAGGGTTTCAAATTAGCTCAGATACCGTTCCATAAACCCAATATGTAATAGACAAGACCTACTCCTTGCTCAGAAAATTGGACTCAAAACGCCCTATTCACCGCACAAGAATATATCTGACTAGTAATAATCTTAAAACCTATGTATTGATATCTCTCTGTTAGTGTGTCAAGTGGGTGTAAAGCGGCATAAACACAGCAGTGAAAAGCAGCTAAACCGCATTATGAAAATAAATT
The DNA here is from genome assembly GCF_965194805.1 of Balaenoptera borealis. NCBI lineage: Eukaryota > Metazoa > Chordata > Mammalia > Artiodactyla > Balaenopteridae > Balaenoptera > Balaenoptera borealis. The sequence goes on from NW_028123988.1 coordinate 1,922,846, forward strand.
ACTTTTAAAAACACATGAAACAAAGACAGTGAAAGAGAGAAATTCTTACACAATGCGTTCAGGGGCTGTGATGCAACCTGGATTGACCATATCTAGACCCACAGCTGGATGAGACCTAAGGGTGGACACTCTTGGGGCTGAGAGGTTTGGTGAGGTTGGGTGAGCAAACGCAGACCCTTTAAAGTAATACTGCGTGGTACCCATCGCATGGGTCCCAAATCTCCATGTTCAAGGGCATCTTCCTACATCAAAAACATGCATGAGAAACCCAGAAGATGGTACACCGTGTGATGGGGAAAGGTTTCTAAAACGCACCTCATTTCTCATCTCCTTGTGCCCGGGTTCGCCATCCCAGCCGCTTTACTAGCAATCTCCCTACTTGGAGCATCAGCACCTTTAACCTCCTGTTCCCTACAGGTTGCAATTTTTCCTGAGGATGAACGGGAAGACGGGGACCAATGAGAGACTGGCTCTTGGTGTTGGGACAGGCACAGGTCACTCTATTTTCCCATCAGGAAGAAGAATTAACCACAGGCTCAGCCTGCCCCCCGCAACCAGAACAGGGCCTGAAGCCATCCTGCGCTTTTGCGGCCAGCTCCCAAAAAAGCGAGTTGTAAAATGGAGCTTCAGGGCACTGCAATTCACAAACCTGCAGAGTTATAAAGGATAACTCTCGTCCACAAATATATTGAGGGAAGGCAAAGAAAAGGATTTGAAATCATGGCAGAATTGCAGGAAACAGATTTCAGGAGGTAGATACGAATCGCCTTTAAAGCACATGAAAAGCGGCAAAACGTTGACAATGATGCCCTTGGCCAAAAAGGGCGTATGCGTTTTTTCCTGAATATATTCAGGAAAAAACGCATACGCCCTTTTTGGCCAACCAAGCAACCTGGAAAGGCAAATCAGCGCTACAAAGAAGTCTCGCTTCCCATCGGTCAAAAGGGCCATGCTGAAAAAAGTGTCAAAACCAGAAATGCAGGACAGGCCATGGAGAAATGGGAGCCTTGCTACACTGATGGGCGGGATGTAAATTGCCAAGAGCCACTCTGGAGAAGTGTCCGGTGAGTCCTGAAACATCTGAAAAACACAGCTTAGAGAGCATAGGGCACTTCCACTCATGGGGGTATAAATTGGGAAAATTAAAAATCAGCAAGACACAAGCACCCCAAAGTTTAGGGCTGCTCTGTTGACCAGGACCTCCACTTCATTCCACCTTAAATATCCCAGGAAAGAGAAAAATGGATAAAGAAGTTGTGGTCCTTATGTACAATGGAATATCACTCAGCCATGAAATCAATGTCGTAAGGTTAGTAGCAGCATGATGAGTGGATTTAGGTACGACCATTCTAAGTGAAATAAGTCACACAGAAAAGGACACTTCTCATAAGGTATCACTGATAGAGGGAATGTAAAAACCGTTACACTTGAACTGAATTACAAAACAGAACAGAGTCACACATGCAGAAAACACACTATGGCTGCTTAACGGGAAAGGTGAGGTGGGGTGATACATAAAACAAGGGTATCAAATTAGCTCAGATACCGTTCCATAAACCCAATATGTAATAGACAAGACCTACTCCTTGCTCAGAGAACTGGACTCAACACGCCCTATTCACGGCACAAGAATATATCTGACTAGTAATAATCGTAAAACCTATGTATTGATATCTCTCTGTTAGTGTGTCAAGTGGGTGTAAAGCGGCATAAACACAGCAGTGAAAAGCAGCTAAATCCCATTATGAAAATAAATTACTTTGAAAAACCCATGAAACAAAGACAGTGAAAGAGAGAGAAATTCTTACACAATGCGTTCAGGGCCTGTGATGCAACCTGGATTGACCATATCTAGACCCACAGCTGGATGAGACATAAGGGTGGACACTCTTGGGGCTGAGAGGTTTGGTGAGGTTGGGTGAGCAAACACAGACCCTTTAAAGTAATACTGCGTGGTACCCATCGCATGGGTCCCAAATCTCCAGGTTCAAGGGCATCTTCCTACATCGAAAACATGCATGAGAAACCCAGAAGATGGTACACCGTGTGATGGGGAAAGGTTTCTAAAACGCACCTCATTTCTCATCTCCTTGTGCCCGGATTCGCCATTCCAGCCGCTTTACTAGCAATCTCCCTACTTGGAGCATCAGCACCTTTAACCTCCTGTTCCGTACAGGTTGCAATTTGTCCTGAGGATGAACGGGAAGACGTGGAACCAACGAGAGACTAGCTCTTGGTGTTGGGACAGGCACAGGTCACTCTATTTTCCCATCAGGAAGAAGAATTAACCACAGGCTCAGCCTGCCCCCCGGAACCAGAACAGGGCCTGAAGCCATCCTGCGCTTTTGCGGCCAGCTCCCAAAAAAGCGAGTTGTAAAATGGAGCTTCAGGGCACTGCAATTCACAAACCTGCAGAGTTATAAATGATAACTGTCGTCCACAAATATATTGAGGGAAGGCAAAGAAGAGGATTTGAAATCAAGGCAGAATTGCAGGAAACAGATTTCAGGAGGTATATTCGAATCGCCTTTAAAGCACATGAAAAGCGGCAAAACGTTGACAATGATGCCCTTGGCCAAAAAGGGCGTATGCGTTTTTTCCTGAATATATTCAGGAAAAAACGCATACGCCCTTTTTGGCCAACCAAGCAACCTGGAAAGGCAAATCAGCGCTACAAAGAAGTCTCGCTTCCCATCGGTCAAAAGGGCCATGCTGAAAAAAGTGTCAAAACCAGAAATGCAGGACAGGCCATGGAGAAATGGGAGCCTTGCTACACTGATGGGCGGGATGTAAATTGCCAAGAGCCACTCTGGAGAAGTGTCCGGTGAGTCCTGAAACATCTGAAAAACACAGCTTAGAGAGCATAGGGCACTTCCACTCATGGGGGTATAAATTGGGAAAATGAAAAATCAGCAAGACACAAGCACCCCAAAGTTTAGGGCTGCTCTGTTGACAAGGACCTCCACTTCATTCCACCTTCAATATCCCAGGAAAGAGAAAAATGGGTAAAGAAGTTGTGGTCCTTTTGTACAATGGAATATCACTCAGCCATGAAATCAATGTCATAAGGCTAGTAGCAGCATGATGAGTGGATTTAGGTACGACGATTCTAAGTGAAATAAGTGACACAGAAAAGGACACTTCTCATAAGGTATCACTGATAGAGGGAATGTAAAAACCGTTACACTTGAACTGAATTACAAAACAGAACAGAGTCACACATGCAGAAAACACACTATGGCTGCTTAACGGGAAAGGTGAGGTGGGGTGATACATAAAAGAAGGTTTTCAATTTAGCTCAGATACCGTTCCATAAACCCAATATGTAATAGACAAGACCTACTCCTTGCTCAGAGAACTGGACTCAACACGCCCTATTCACGGCACAAGAATATATCTGACTAGTAATAATCGTAAAACCTATGTATTGATATCTCTCTGTTAGTGTGTCAAGTGGGTGTAAAGCGGCATAAACACAGCAGTGAAAAGCAGCTAAACCGCATTATGAAAATAAATTACTTTTAAAAACCCATGAAACAAAGACAGTGAAAGAGAGAAATGCTTACACAATGCGTTCAGGGGCTGTGATGCAACCTGGATTGACCATATCTAGACCCACAGCTGGATGAGACCTAAGGGTGGACACTCTTGGGGCTGAGAGGTTTGGTGATGTTGGGTGAGCAAACGCAGACCCTTTAAAGTAATACTGCGTGGTACCCATCGCATGGGTCCCAAATCTCCAGGTTCAAGGGCATCTTCCTACATCAAAAACATGCATGAGAAACCCAGAAGATGGTACACCGTGTGATGGGGATAGGTTTCTAAAACGCACCTCATTTCTCATCTCCTTGTGCCCGGGTTCGCCATCCCAGCCGCTTTACTAGCAATCTCCCTACTTGGAGCATCAGCACCTTTAACCTCCTGTTCCGTACAGGTTGCAATTTTTCCTGAGGATGAACGGGAAGACGGGGAACCAATGAGAGACTGGCTGTTGGTGTTGGGACAGGCACAGGTCACTCTATTTTCCCATCAGGAAGAAGAATTAACCACAGGCTCAGCCTGCCCCCCGGAACCAGAACAGGGCCTGAAGCCATCCTGCGCTTTTGCGGCCAGCTCCCAAAAACGCAAGGTGTAAAATCGAGCTTCATGGCACTGCAATTCACAAACCTGCAGAGTTATAAATGATAACTCTCGTCCACAAATATATTGAGGGAAGGCAAAGAAGAGGATTTGAAATCAAGGCAGAATTGCAGGAAACAGATTTCAGGAGGTAGATTCGAATCTCCTTTAAAGCACATGAAAAGCGGCAAAACGTTGACAATGATGCCCTTGGCCAAAAAGGGCGTATGCGTTTTTTCCTGAATATATTCAGGAAAAAACGCATACGCTCTTTTTGGCCAACCAAGCAACCTGGAAAGGCAAATCAGCGCTACAAAGAAGTCTCGCTTCCCATCGGTCAAAAGGGCCATGCTGAAAAAAGTGTCAAAACCAGAAATGCAGGACAGGCCATGGAGAAATGGGAGCCTTGCTACACTGATGGGCGGGATGTAAATTGCCAACAGCCACTCTGGAGAAGTGTACGGTGAGTCGTGAAACATCTAAAAAACACAGCTTAGAGAGCATAGGGCACTTCCACTCATGGGGGTATAAATTGGGAAAATTAAAAATCAGCAAGACACAAGCACCCCAAAGTTTAGGGCTGCTCTGTTGACAAGGACCTCCACTTCATTCCACCTTCAATATCCCAGGAAAGAGAAAAATGGGTAAAGAAGTTGTGGTCCTTTTGTACAATGGAATATCACTCAGCCATGAAATCAATGTCATAAGGCTAGTAGCAGCATGATGAGTGGATTTAGGTACGACGATTCTAAGTGAAATAAGTGACACAGAAAAGGACACTTCTCATAAGGTATCACTGATAGAGGGAATGTAAAAACCGTTACACTTGAACTGAATTACAAAACAGAACAGAGTCACACATGCAGAAAACACACTATGGCTGTTTAACGGGAAAGGTGAGGTGGGGTGATACATAAAACAAGGGTTTCAAATTAGCTCAGATACCGTTCCATAAACCCAATATGTAATAGACAAGACCTACTCCTTGCTCAGAAAATTGGACTCAAAACGCCCTATTCACCGCACAAGAATATATCTGACTAGTAATAATCTTAAAACCTATGTATTGATATCTCTCTGTTAGTGTGTCAAGTGGGTGTAAAGCGGCATAAACACAGCAGTGAAAAGCAGCTAAACCGCATTATGAAAATAAATTACTTTTAAAAACCCATGAAACAAAGACAGTGAAAGAGAGAAATTCTTACACAATGCGTTCAGGGGCTGTGATGCAACCTGGATTGACCATATCTAGACCCACAGCTGGATGAGACCTAAGGGTGGACACTCTTGGGGCTGAGAGGTTTGGTGAGGTTGGGTGAGCAAACGCAGACCCTTTAAAGTAATACTGCGTGGTACCCATCGCATGGGTCCCAAATCTCCATGTTCAAGGGCATCTTCCTACATCAAAAACATGCATGAGAAACCCAGAAGATGGTACACCGTGTGATGGGGAAAGGTTTCTAAAACGCACCTCATTTCTCATCTCCTTGTGCCCGGGTTCGCCATCCCAGCCGCTTTACTAGCAATCTCCCTACTTGGAGCATCAGCACCTTTAACCTCCTGTTCCCTACAGGTTGCAATTTTTCCTGAGGATGAACGGGAAGACGGGGAACCAATGAGAGACTGGCTCTTGGTGTTGGGACAGGCACAGGTCACTCTATTTTCCCATCAGGAAGAAGAATTAACCACAGGCTCAGCCTGACCCCGGAACCAGAACAGGGCCTGAAGCCATCCTGCGCTCTTGCGGCCAGCTCCCAAAAACGCGAGTTGTAAAATCGAGCTTCAGGGCACTGCAATTCACAAACCTGCAGAGTTATAAATGATAACTGTCGTCCACAAATATATTGAGGGAAGGCAAAGAAGAGGATTTGAAATCAAGGCAGAATTGCAGGAAACAGATTTCAGGAGGTATATTCGAATCGCCTTTAAAGCACATGAAAAGCGGCAAAACGTTGACAATGATGCCCTTGGCCAAAAAGGGCGTATGCGTTTTTTCCTGAATATATTCAGGAAAAAACGCATACGCCCTTTTTGGCCAACCAAGCAACCTGGAAAGGCAAATCAGCGCTACAAAGAAGTCTCGCTTCCCATCGGTCAAAAGGGCCATGCTGAAAAAAGTGTCAAAACCAGAAATGCAGGACAGGCCATGGAGAAATGGGAGCCTTGCTACACTGATGGGCGGGATGTAAATTGCCAAGAGCCACTCTGGAGAAGTGTCCGGTGAGTCCTGAAACATCTGAAAAACACAGCTTAGAGAGCATAGGGCACTTCCACTCATGGGGGTATAAATTGGGAAAATTAAAAATCAGCAAGACACAAGCACCCCAAAGTTTAGGGCTGCTCTGTTGACAAGGACCTCCACTTCATTCCACCTTCAATATCCCAGGAAAGAGAAAAATGGGTAAAGAAGTTGTGGTCCTTTTGTACAATGGAATATCACTCAGCCATGAAATCAATGTCATAAGGCTAGTAGCAGCATGATGAGTGGATTTAGGTACGACGATTCTAAGTGAAATAAGTGACACAGAAAAGGACACTTCTCATAAGGTATCACTGATAGAGGGAATGTAAAAACCGTTACACTTGAACTGAATTACAAAACAGAACAGAGTCACACATGCAGAAAACACACTATGGCTGCTTAACGGGAAAGGTGAGGTGGGGTGATACATAAAAGAAGGTTTTCAATTTAGCTCAGATACCGTTCCATAAACCCAATATGTAATAGACAAGACCTACTCCTTGCTCAGAGAACTGGACTCAACACGCCCTATTCACGGCACAAGAATATATCTGACTAGTAATAATCGTAAAACCTATGTATTGATATCTCTCTGTTAGTGTGTCAAGTGGGTGTAAAGCGGCATAAACACAGCAGTGAAAAGCAGCTAAACCGCATTATGAAAATAAATTACTTTTAAAAACCCATGAAACAAAGACAGTGAAAGAGAGAAATGCTTACACAATGCGTTCAGGGGCTGTGATGCAACCTGGATTGACCATATCTAGACCCACAGCTGGATGAGACCTAAGGGTGGACACTCTTGGGGCTGAGAGGTTTGGTGATGTTGGGTGAGCAAACGCAGACCCTTTAAAGTAATACTGCGTGGTACCCATCGCATGGGTCCCAAATCTCCAGGTTCAAGGGCATCTTCCTACATCAAAAACATGCATGAGAAACCCAGAAGATGGTACACCGTGTGATGGGGATAGGTTTCTAAAACGCACCTCATTTCTCATCTCCTTGTGCCCGGGTTCGCCATCCCAGCCGCTTTACTAGCAATCTCCCTACTTGGAGCATCAGCACCTTTAACCTCCTGTTCCGTACAGGTTGCAATTTTTCCTGAGGATGAACGGGAAGACGGGGAACCAATGAGAGACTGGCTGTTGGTGTTGGGACAGGCACAGGTCACTCTATTTTCCCATCAGGAAGAAGAATTAACCACAGGCTCAGCCTGCCCCCCGGAACCAGAACAGGGCCTGAAGCCATCCTGCGCTTTTGCGGCCAGCTCCCAAAAACGCAAGGTGTAAAATCGAGCTTCATGGCACTGCAATTCACAAACCTGCAGAGTTATAAATGATAACTCTCGTCCACAAATATATTGAGGGAAGGCAAAGAAGAGGATTTGAAATCAAGGCAGAATTGCAGGAAACAGATTTCAGGAGGTAGATTCGAATCTCCTTTAAAGCACATGAAAAGCGGCAAAACGTTGACAATGATGCCCTTGGCCAAAAAGGGCGTATGCGTTTTTTCCTGAATATATTCAGGAAAAAACGCATACGCCCTTTTTGGCCAACCAAGCAACCTGGAAAGGCAAATCAGTGCTACAAAGAAGTCTCGCTTCCCATCGGTCAAAAGGGCCATGCTGAAAAAAGTGTCAAAACCAGAAATGCAGGACAGGCCATGGAGAAATGGGAGCCTTGCTACACTGATGGGCGGGATGTAAATTGCCAACAGCCACTCTGGAGAAGTGTACGGTGAGTCGTGAAACATCTAAAAAACACAGCTTAGAGAGCATAGGGCACTTCCACTCATGGGGGTATAAATTGGGAAAATTAAAAATCAGCAAGACACAAGCACCCCAAAGTTTAGGGCTGCTCTGTTGACAAGGACCTCCACTTCATTCCACCTTCAATATCCCAGGAAAGAGAAAAATGGGTAAAGAAGTTGTGGTCCTTTTGTACAATGGAATATCACTCAGCCATGAAATCAATGTCATAAGGCTAGTAGCAGCATGATGAGTGGATTTAGGTACGACGATTCTAAGTGAAATAAGTGACACAGAAAAGGACACTTCTCATAAGGTATCACTGATAGAGGGAATGTAAAAACCGTTACACTTGAACTGAATTACAAAACAGAACAGAGTCACACATGCAGAAAACACACTATGGCTGTTTAACGGGAAAGGTGAGGTGGGGTGATACATAAAACAAGGGTTTCAAATTAGCTCAGATACCGTTCCATAAACCCAATATGTAATAGACAAGACCTACTCCTTGCTCAGAAAATTGGACTCAAAACGCCCTATTCACCGCACAAGAATATATCTGACTAGTAATAATCTTAAAACCTATGTATTGATATCTCTCTGTTAGTGTGTCAAGTGGGTGTAAAGCGGCATAAACACAGCAGTGAAAAGCAGCTAAACCGCATTATGAAAATAAATTACTTTTAAAAACCCATGAAACAAAGACAGTGAAAGAGAGAAATTCTTACACAATGCGTTCAGGGGCTGTGATGCAACCTGGATTGACCATATCTAGACCCACAGCTGGATGAGACCTAAGGGTGGACACTCTTGGGGCTGAGAGGTTTGGTGAGGTTGGGTGAGCAAACGCAGACCCTTTAAAGTAATACTGCGTGGTACCCATCGCATGGGTCCCAAATCTCCATGTTCAAGGGCATCTTCCTACATCAAAAACATGCATGAGAAACCCAGAAGATGGTACACCGTGTGATGGGGAAAGGTTTCTAAAACGCACCTCATTTCTCATCTCCTTGTGCCCGGGTTCGCCATCCCAGCCGCTTTACTAGCAATCTCCCTACTTGGAGCATCAGCACCTTTAACCTCCTGTTCCCTACAGGTTGCAATTTTTCCTGAGGATGAACGGGAAGACGGGGAACCAATGAGAGACTGGCTCTTGGTGTTGGGACAGGCACAGGTCACTCTATTTTCCCATCAGGAAGAAGAATTAACCACAGGCTCAGCCTGACCCCGGAACCAGAACAGGGCCTGAAGCCATCCTGCGCTCTTGCGGCCAGCTCCCAAAAACGCGAGTTGTAAAATCGAGCTTCAGGGCACTGCAATTCACAAACCTGCAGAGTTATAAATGATAACTCTCGTCCACAAATATATTGAGGGAAGGCAAAGAAGAGGATTTGAAATCAAGGCAGAATTGCAGGAAACAGATTTCAGGAGGTAGATTCGAATCTCCTTTAAAGCACATGAAAAGCGGCAAAACGTTGACAATGATGCCCTTGGCCAAAAAGGGCGTATTCGTTTTTTCCTGAATATATTCAGGAAAAAACGCATACGCCCTTTTTGGCCAACCAAGCAACCTGGAAAGGCAAATCAGCGCTACAAAGAAGTCTCGCTTCCCATCGGTCAAAAGGGCCATGCTGAAAAAAGTGTCAAAACCAGAAATGCAGGACAGGCCATGGAGAAATGGGAGCCTTGCTACACTGATGGGCGGGATGTAAATTGCCAAGAGCCACTCTGGAGAAGTGTACGGTGAGTCCTGAAACATCTAAAAAACACAGCTTAGAGAGCATAGGGCACTTCCACTCAATGGGGTATAAATTGGGAAAATGAAAAATCAGCAAGACACAAGCACCCCAAAGTTTAGGGCTGCTCTGTTGACAAGGACCTCCACTTCATTCCACCTTAAATATCCCAGGAAAGAGAAAAATGGGTAAAGAAGTTCTGGTCCTTATGTACAATGGAATATCACTCAGCCATGAAATCAATGTCATAAGGCTAGTAGCAGCATGATGAGTGGATTTAGGTACGACGATTCTAAGTGAAATAAGTCACACAGAAAAGGACACTTCTCATAAGGTATCACTGATAGAGGGAATGTAAAAACCGTTACACTTGAACTGAATTACAAAACAGAACAGAGTCACACATGCAGAAAACACACTATGGCTGTTTAACGGGAAAGGTGAGGTGGGGTGATACATAAAACAAGGGTTTCAAATTAGCTCAGATACCGTTCCATAAACCCAATATGTAATAGACAAGACCTACTCCTTGCTCAGAGAATTGGACTCAAAACGCCCTATTCAACGCACAAGAATATATCTGACTAGTAATAATCTTAAAACCTATGTATTGATATCTCTCTGTTAGTGTGTCAAGTGGGTGTAAAGCGGCATAAACACAGCAGTGAAAAGCAGCTAAACCGCATTATGAAAATAAATTACTTTTAAAAACACATGAAACAAAGACAGTGAAAGAGAGAAATTCTTACACAATGCGTTCAGGGGCTGTGATGCAACCTGGATTGACCATATCTAGACCCACAGCTGGATGAGACCTAAGGGTGGACACTCTTGGGGCTGAGAGGTTTGGTGAGGTTGGGTGAGCAAACGCAGACCCTTTAAAGGAATACTGCGTGGTACCCATCGCATGGGTCCCAAATCTCCATGTTCAAGGGCATCTTCCTACATCAAAAACATGCATGAGAAACCCAGAAGATGGTACACCGTGTGATGGGGAAAGGTTTCTAAAACGCACCTCATTTCTCATCTCCTTGTGCCCGGGTTCGCCATCCCAGCCGCTTTACTAGCAATCTCCCTACTTGGAGCATCAGCACCTTTAACCTCCTGTTCCCTACAGGTTGCAATTTTTCCTGAGGATGAACGGGAAGACGGGGAACCAATGAGAGACTAGCTCTTGGTGTTGGGACAGGCACAGGTCACTCTATTTTCCCATCAGGAAGAAGAATTAACCACAGGCTCAGCCTGACCCCGGAACCAGAACAGGGCCTGAAGCCATCCTGCGCTCTTGCGGCCAGCTCCCAAAAACGCGAGTTGTAAAATCGAGCTTCAGGGCACTGCAATTCACAAACCTGCAGAGTTATAAAGGATAACTCTCGTCCACAAATATATTGAGGGAAGGCAAAGAAGAGGATTTGAAATCAAGGCAGAATTGCAGGAAACAGATTTCAGGAGGTAGATTCGAATCTCCTTTAAAGCACATGAAAAGCGGCAAAACGTTGACAATGATGCCCTTGGCCAAAAAGGGCGTATTCGTTTTTTCCTGAATATATTCAGGAAAAAATGCATACGCCCTTTTTGGCCAACCAAGCAACCTGGAAAGGCAAATCAGCGCTACAAAGAAGTCTCGCTTCCCATCGGTCAAAAGGGCCATGCTGAAAAAAGTGTCAAAACCAGAAATGCAGGACAGGCCATGGAGAAATGGGAGCCTTGCTACACTGATGGGCGGGATGTAAATTGCCAACAGCCACTCTGGAGAAGTGTACGGTGAGTCCTGAAACATCTAAAAAACACAGCTTAGAGAGCATAGGGCACTTCCACTCATGGGGGTATAAATTGGGAAAATGAAAAATCAGCAAGACACAAGCACCCCAAAGTTTAGGGCTGCTCTGTTGACAAGGACCTCCACTTCATTCCACCTTAAATATCCCAGGAAAGAGAAAAATGGGTAAAGAAGTTCTGTTCCTTATGTTCAATGGAATATCACTCAGCCATGAAATCAATGTCATAAGGCTAGTAGCAGCATGATGAGTGGATTTAGGTACGACGATTCTAAGTGAAATAAGTCACACAGAAAAGGACACTTCTCATAAGGTATCACTGATAGAGGGAATGTAAAAACCGTTACACTTGAACTGAATTACAAAACAGAACAGAGTCACACATGCAGAAAACACACTATGGCTGCTTAACGGGAAAGGTGAGGTGGGGTGATACATAAAAGAAGGTTTTCAATTTAGCTCAGATACCGTTCCATAAACCCAATATGTAATAGACAAGACCTACTCCTTGCTCAGTGAAGTGGATGCAACACCCCCTATTCAACGAACAAGAATATATCTGACTAGTAAAAATCTTAAAACCTATGTATTGATTTCTCTCTGTAAGTGAATCAAGTGGGTGTAAAGGGGCATAAACACAGCAGTGAAAATCAGGTAAACCCCATTATAAAAATAAATTACTTTAAAATCCCAAAAAACAAAGACAGTGATAGAGGGAGAAATTTTTACATAATTCGTTCCGGGGCTGTGATGCAACCTGGTGTGACCATATCTAGACCCACAGCTGGATGAGAAATAAAGCTGGACACTCTTGGGGCTGAAGGTCTCTTTCCCTATTTACCAGATTGGGAACGTAGAAAGGCTGCCACCCTCTGGCCGTTACCTGCAAAAGCAGCTTTAAAACCTGTGCTAATGGTCACTTCATATGAACAAGTACTTCAGGGCTGTAAATGAAACGTGCCCTCCAAATGTCTTGAGGGAGGTAATGGCCAAAAATTTTCAAAATGTGACACTTACTTTAAGAAAACACTTTGAAGAACTAAGCTGTAATCACAGTTTGATAAATAAAAGGGCATGCTTTAAAGCTCAATTTCAACAGATTATGGGACACATGCAAATTCAACCACAGATAGGTATCAGCTCGCACCTGTTAGAATGACCATCAGCAAGAAAACTACAAACAATAAATATTGAAGGTGTTTTGGAGAAATGCATACCCTCAATTTTAAGTGGGACATAACCTGGAAAGAGCCACTAATGAGAACTGAATGGTGGTGCCTTTAAAACATACACACTGAGCTACCATATGATACAGCAAGCCCACTCCTTGGCCTATAACATAAGAAGATATAACTGGAAAGACACAGGCAAGCAAATGTGCATTGCAGCAGTATTACAATAGCCAAGACATGGAGGCAACCAGAAAGTCCATCAAGAGGTGCGTGGCCAAAGAAGAACTGGTACACGTACAGATGGAATATTAGCCAGGGAAAAAAATGAAACAATGCCATTTGCAGCACCATGTATGATTCTTGAGGTAATCAGGCAAATTGTACTAAGTCAGAAAGCAAAAGACACATATCCTATAATATCACTTATAGGTCTTAGCTAAAAATTGATACCAATGAAGATATTTCCACAGAGAAATGCAATCACAGATTCATTAAACAAACTTATGGTTCACCAAATGGAAAGGTGTGAGGATTGGATACATTAGGATATTGGGGTTAAGATAGATATAGAAACACATGTGAAATATGTAATCACCAAAGACCTACGTAATACCAAGACAAGACTACTCAACATCGTGTCATAACCTACATGGGAAAATGATCCAAAGAAGAATAGATATATGTATATGTTTAAAAGAACCACATCTTTCACACCTAGAAGAAACAAAACATTTTAATTAAATTTGCTCTGACAAAAAATAAAAATTAAATTAAAAAAAGAACAAGAAGTAATGAGACATAAACTTAAGGGGCTATTTGCTGGCACATTGCATTCTAATTTACAACCAGAACATGACTTCCATTAAGGCTCTGTCATCACTAATAAAGCAGCTTTATAAGCAATGTTGAAGGTAGCTTAAAAGAAGTCTCACTAATTATTGATAGTAACAAGGAAACAAAGAAAAGTAAAAAATCTCACTGCAAAAAGTATACATAGGGTAAGGATAGTAGATCAAACACTTATTAAACTTCTGTAAAGAATAAAAGACAACAGTAGTATGTTTTTTTAAAAAGAGAGGGCCCAAATAAATCTGAAATGAAAGAGATGATGTTACAACGGACACCACAGAAATACAAAGTATCCTAAGATACACACAGGGTAACTCAGGGCTCAGACTGGACAGAGCCCACTCTCCAGTCCCCTGTACATGACTTACAGGAGCCTCAGGAACTGAGGAGGGGGTCCCTGAGGAGAGGCTCAAGATAGAATATGGTAGGCATTAACATGACTGCATTCATCTTAAACATGCCTGAACTACATTCACACGAGATGATTTTGTCCTGTATGTACATCGGCACCTCTAGTTGGAACTGCAGATCTTTGGCTTCAACACCTCTACTGACAACATTAGCGTCACCTGCTGTGGACCGTCTCCTATAGGATTTCTAGAATCACAAAACATCGAAGCTTCACAGGACCCAGAGTCTGTGCAACTCCACACAGAGTCTCAGAGTCTCAACTCCACTCAGATACTCCACTCTTGGAGGGCACACACAAAGTAGTGTGCACATCAGGACCCAGGGGAAGGAGCAGTGACCCTGTAGGAGAATGACCAGAACTACCTGCTACTTTTAGAGGGTCTCCTGCAGAGGCAGGTGGTGGCTGTGGCTGTGGCTCACCGTGAGGACAACGACACTGGCAGCAGAAGTTCTGGGAAATACTCCTTGGTGTGAGCCCTCCCAGAGTCCGCCATTAGCCCCACCAAGAGCAAGGTAGGCTCCAGGGCTGGGTCGCCTCAGGCCAAACAACCAACAGGGAGGGAACCCAGCCCCATGCATCAGCAGACAAGCGGATTAAACTTTTTATTAAAGTTTTATTTAATCCGTAGACAAGCGGATTAAAGCTCTGCCCACCAAAGCAACACCCAGCTCTACCCACCACCAGTCCTTCCCATCAGGAAGCTTGCACAAGCCTCTAAGATAGACTCATCCACCGGAGAGCAGACAGCAGAAGCAAGAAGAACTACAATTCTGCAGCCTGTGGAAGGAAAACCACATTCACAGAAAGATAGACAAAATGAAAAGGCAGAGGACTTTATACCAGATCAAGGAACAAGATAAAACCCCAGAAAAAAAAACGAAATGAGGTGGAGATAGGGAACCTTCCAGAAAAAAAATTCAGAATAATGATAGTGAAGTTGAGCCAAGACCTTGGAAAAAGAAAGGAGGCAAAGATCGAGAAGATGCAAGAAATGTTTAACAAAGACCTAGAAGAATTAAGGAACAAACACCTAGAAGAATTAAAGAACAAACAAACAGAGGTGAACAATGGAATAACTGAAATGAAAAATACACTAGAAGGAATCAGTAGCAGAATAACTGTGGCAGAAGAACGGATAAGTGACCTGGAAGACAGAAAGGTGGAAATCACTGCCATGGAACAGAATAAAGAAAAAGAATGAAAATAAACGAAGACACCCCAAGAGTCCTCTGGGACAACATTAAACGCAACAACATTCGCATTATAGGGGTCCCAGAAGGAGAAGAGAGAGAGAAAGGACCCGAGAATATATTTAAAGAGATAATGGTCAAAAACTTCCCTAGCATGGGAAAAGAAATAGCCACCCAAGTCCAGAAGCACAGAGTGTCCCAGGCAGGATAAACCAAAGGAGAAAAATGACAAGACACATAGTAATCAAATTGACAAAAATTAACGACAAAGAAAAATGATTGAAAGCAGCAAGGGAAAAATGACAAATAACATACAAGGGAACTCCCATAAGGATAACAACTGATTTCTCAGCAGAAAATCTACAAGCCAGAAGGAAGTGGCATGATAAATTTAAAGTGATGAAAGGGAAGAACCTACAACCAAGAGTACTCCACCCTGCAAAGAGCTCATTCAGATTTGATGGAGAAATCAAAAGCCTTACAGACAAGCAAAAGTTAAGAGAATTCAGCACCATGAAACCAGCTCTACACCAAATGCTAAAGGAACTTCTCTAAGTGGGAAACACAAGAGAAGAAAAGGACCCACCAAGACAAACCCATAACAATTAAGAAAATAGTAGTAGGAACATACATATCGATAATTACCTTAAACGTGAATGCACTACATGTTCCAACCAAAAGACACAGGCTCGCTGAATGGATACAAAAACAAGACCCATATATATGCTGTCTACAAGAGATCCATTTCAGACCTAGGGACACATACAGACTCAAAGTGAGGCGATGGAAAAATATATTCTATGCAAATGAAAATCAAAAGAAAGCTGGAGTAGCAATACTCATATCAGATAAAATAGACTTTAAAATAAAGAATGTTACAAGAGACAAGGAAAGGCACTACATAATGGTCAGGGGATCAATCCAAGAAGAAGATATAACAATTATAAATATATATGTACCCAAAATAGGAGCAGCTCAATGTATAAGGCAACTGCTAACAGCTATAAAAGAGTAAATCGACAGTAACACAATAATAGCGGGGGACTTTAACAGCTCACTTACACCAGTGGAGATCAGCCAGACAGAAAATTAATAAGGAAACACAAGCTTTAAATGACACAATAGACCAGATAGAGTTAATTGATATTTATAGGACATTCCATCCAAAAACAGCAGATTACACGTTCTTCTCAACTGCACACGGAACATTCTCCAGGATAGATCACATCTTGGGTCACAGATAAAGCCTCAGTAAATTTAAGAAAACTGAAATCATATCAAGCAGCTGTTCCGACCACAATGCTATGAGATTAGAAATCAATTACACGGAAAAAACCGTAAAAAACACAAACACATGGAGGCTAAACAACACGTTACTAAATAACCAAGCGATCACTGAAGAAATCAAAGAGGAAATCAAAAACTACCTAGAGACAAATGACAACAAAAACACGATGATCCAAAACCTATGGGATGCAGCAAAAGGAGTTCTAAGAGGGAAGTTTATAGCAATACAAGCCTACCTCAAGAAACAAGAAAAATCTCAAATAAACAATCTAACCTTACACCTAGAGGAACTAGAGAAAGAAGAACAAAACCCAAAGTTAGTAGAAGGAAAGAAATCATAAAGATCAGAGCAGAAATAAATGAAATAGAAACAAAGAAAACGAAAGCAAAGATCAATAAAACTAAAAGCTGGTTCTTTGAGAAGATAAGCAAAAATGATCAACCTTTAGCCGGACTCCAGAAAAAGAGGGAGAGGACGCAAATCAACAAAATTAGAAGTGAAAAAGCAGAAGTTATAACAGACACCACAGGAATACAAAGCATCCTAAGAGACTACTACAAGCAACTCTAGGCCAATAAAATGGACAATCTGGAAGAAATGGACAAATTCTTAGAAAGGGATAACCTTCTAAGACTGAACCAGGAAGAAATAGAAAATATGAACAAACCTATCACAAGCAATGAAATTGAAACTGTGATTAAAAATCTTCCAACAAACAAAAGTCCAGAACCAGATGGCATCACAGGTGAATTCTATCAAACATTTAGAGCAGAGCTAACACCCAACCTTCTCAAATTCTTCAAAACAATTGCAGCGGAAGGAACACTCCCAAACTCATTCTATGAGACCACCATCACCCTGATACCAAAATCAGACAGAGATACTACAAGGAAAGAAAATTATAGACCAATATCACTGATGAATATAGATGTAAAAATCCTCAACAAAATACTAGCAAACAGAATCGAACAACACATTAAAAGGATCATACACCATGATCAAGTGGGGTTTATCCCAGGGATGCAAGGATTCTTCAATATACACAAATCAATGTGATACACCATATTAACAAATTGTAGAATAAAACCATATGATCATCTCAATAGATGAAGGAAAAGATTTTGAGAAAATTCAACACTCATTTACGATAAAAACTCTGCAGAGTGTGGGCATAGAGGGAAACTACCTCAACATAATAAAGGCCATATATGACAAACCCACAGCAAACAACATTCTCAATGGTGAAAAACTGAAAGCGTTTCCTCTAAGATCAGGAACAAGACGAGGATGTCCACTCTCACCACTGCTATTCAACATAGTTTTGGAAGTCCTAGCCATGGCAATCAGAGAAGAAAAAGAAATAAAAGGAATACAAAAAGGAAAAGAAGAAGTAAAATTGTCACTGTTTGCAGATGACATGATATTACAGATAGAGAATCCTAAAGATGCCACCAGAAAACCACTGGAGCTAATCAATGAATTTGGTAAAGTTGCAGGATACAAAATTAATGCACAGAAATTGCTTGCATTCCTATACACTAACAATGAAAGATCAGAAAGAGAAATTAAGGAAACAATCCCATTACCACTGCAACAAAAAGAATAAAATACCTAGGAATAAACCTACCTAAGGAAGTAAAAGACCTGTACTCAGAAAACTATAAGACACTGATGAAAGAAATCAAAGATGATATAAACAGATGGAGACATATACCATGTTCTCGGATTAGAAGAATCAATATTGTGAAAATGACTATACTACCCAAAGCAATCTACAGATTCAATGCAATCCCGATCAAAATACCTTTGGCATTTTCTACAGAACAAGAAAAAAAAATCTTAAAATTTGTAGGGAGACACAAAAGACCCTGGATAGCCAAAGCAGTCTTGAGGGGGGAAAAAAAAGAGCTGGAGGAATCAGACTTCCAGACTTCAGACTATATTGCAAAGCTACAGTAATCAAGATAATATGGTACTGACACAAGAACAGAAATATAGGTCAATAGAACAGGATAGAAAGCACAGAGATAAACCCACGTACCTATGGTTCACTAATCTATGACAAAGGAGGCAAGGGTATACAATGGAGAAAAGACAGTGTCTTCAGCAAGTGGTGCTGGGAAAACTGGACAGTTACATGTAAAAGAATGAAATTAGTACACACCCTAACACCATACGCAAAAATAAACTCAAAATGGATTAGAGACCTAAATATAAGACCAGCCACTATAAAACTCTTAGAGGAAAACATAAGCAGAACAGTCTATGACATAAATCACAGCAAGATCCTTTTTGACCCACCTCCTAGAGAAATGGAAATAAAAACAAAAATAAAAAAATGGGACCGAATGAAACATAAATTCTTTTGCACAGCAAAGGAAAACATAAGCAAGATGAAAAGACAACCATCAGAATGGGAGAAAATATTTTCAAATGAAGCAAATGGCAAAGGATTAATCTCCAAAAAGCAGCTCATGTAGCTCAATATCACAAAACCAAACAACCCAATCCAAAAATGGGCAGAAGACCTAAATAGACATTTCTCCAAAGAAGATATACAGGTTGCCAACAAACACATGAAAGGATGCTGAACATCACTAATCATTAGAGAAATGCAAATCAAAACTACAGTGAGGTATCACCTCACACCAGTCAGAATGGCCATCATCAAAAAATCTACCAACAATAAATGCTGGAGAGGCATTTATTGGAGCAAAGGGAACCCTCTTGCACTGTTGGTGGGAATGTAAATTGATATAGCCACTAGGGAGAACGGTATGGGGGTTCCTTAAAAACTAAAAATAGAACTACCATACAACCCAGCAAACCCACTCCTGGACATTTACCCTGAGAAAACCATAATTCAAAAAGAGTCATGTACCACAATGTTCACTGTAGCTCTATTTACAATAGCCAGGACATGGAAGCAACCTAAGTGTCCATCAACAGATAAATGGATAAGGAAGATGTGGCACAAATATACAATGGAACATTATTCAGCCATAAAAAGAAACGAAATTGAGTTACTTTTAGTGAGGTGGATGGATCTAGAGTCTGTCCTACAGAGTGAAGTAAGTCAGAAAGAGAAAAACAAATACCGTATGCTAACACATATATATGGAATCTTAAAAAAAAAGTTTATGAAGAACCTAGGGGCAGGAAAGGATTAAGGACACAGACGTAGAGAAAGGACTTGAGGACATGGGGAGAGGGAAGGGTAAGCTGGGACAAAGTGAGAGAGTGGTATGGACATATATACACTACCAAATGTAAAATTGATAGCTACTGGGAAGCAGCCACATAGCACAGGGAGATCAGCTCTGTGCTTTGTGACCACCTAAAAGGGTGGGATAAGGGAGTGAGAGGGAGGTGCAAGAGGGAGGGGATATGGTGTTATATGTATACGCACAGCTGATTCACTTTTTTATACAGCAGAAACTAACACACAATTGTAAAGCAATTATACTCCAATAAAGATGTAAAAGAAAAAAAAAAAGCCCAGAGATAAACCTACACACCTATGGCCCACTAATCTATGACAAAGGAGGCAAGGGTATACAAAGGAGAAAAGACAGTCTCTTCAATAAGTGGTGCTGGGAAAAATGGACAGCTACATGTAAAAGAATGAAATTAGAACACTCCCTAACACCATACACAAAAAATAAACTCAAAATGGATTAGAGACCGAAATGTAAGACCGGACACTATAAAACTCTTAGAGGAAAACATAGGAAGAATACTCTTTGACATAAATCACAGCAAGATCTTTTTTGATCCACCTCCTAGAGTAATGGAATAAAAAAATAAACATATGGGAGCAAATGAAACCTAAAAGCTTTTGCAAAGCAAAGGAAACTACAAACAAGACGAAAAGACAACCCTCACAATGGGAGAAAATATTTGCAAACGAATCAATGGACAAAGGATTAATCTCCAATGTATATAAACAGCTCATGCAGCTCAACAGTAAAAAAAACAAACAACCCAATCCAAAAATGGGCAGATGACGTAAATAGACATTTGTCCCAAGAAGACATACAGATGACCAAGAAGCACATGAAAAGCTGCTCAACATCACTAATTATTAGAGAAATATAAACCAAAACTACAATGAGGTATCGCCTCACACGAGTTAGAATGGGCATCATCAGAAAATCTACAAGCAACAAATGCTGGAGAGGGTGTGGAGAAAAGGGAACCCTCTTACACTATTTGTGGGAATGTAAATTGATACAGTCACGATGGAGAACAGTATGGAGGTTCCTTAAAAAACTAAAAATAGAATTACCATATGACCCAGCAATCCCACTACTGGCCATATACCCAGAGAAAACCATAATTCAAAAAGACATATTCACCACAATATTCATTGCAGTACTATTTACAATAGCCAGGTCATGGAAGCAACCTAAATGCCCATAGACAGACGAACAGAAAAGATGTGCTACATATATAAAATGGAATATTACTCAGCCATAAAAAGGAATGAAATTGGGTCATTTGTAGAGACGTGGATAGATCTAGAGACTGTCATACAGAGTGAAGTAAGTCAGAAAGAGAAAAACAAATATCGTATATTAACGCATACATGTGGAACCTAGAAAAATGGTAAAGATGAACCGGTTTGCAAGGCAGAAATAGAGACACAGATGTAGAGAACAAATGTATGGACACCAAGGGGGGAAAGTGGCAGGGTGGTGGTGGTGGGATGAATTGCGAGCCTGGGATTGACATATATACACTTATATGTATAAAATAGGTTACCAATAAGAGCCTGCTGTATAAAAAAATGAATAAAATAAATTCAAAAATTAAAAAATAAGTAATACTTAAAAAAATAAAACAGAAAAAAAAGTTCTGTCCTTCCCATAGACGTATTTATATGAATGAATTATTTCCATGCTTATATCCATAAATACAAAAAGAGGAATAAAACTTACCTTGAACCAAAAAAGAAAAAAAAAAAAAAAAAAACAGAACCCACTGGTCATACAGAGGAAAACCCTATCAGGGCACTTGCTCCAGGGGTAAACAATTCTGAAGTTGGTCACAGGTGGGGAATCATCTCCCATGCAGCCAGCAGCCCCCACACGAGGAGCGTCCTCATTGCAAAGCTGGGGGACCGTGAGGAGGCGTCTCTGAGTAAACGTGAGCTGAGCCCCAGGCCAGCTGCTGCTGAACTTTTCCCACCCTTCCCAGGTAAAACACCTGAATGTGTGCAAAGACTTTAAAAACTAGAGGAAGGGGCTTGGAGTCACACCAGCGACAGCACGCAGGCCGACTTGGTGCCTGCAGGCCAGCCAGGATGGTCCTGGCCCCGGGCGCTCGTCTGGAAGCTTTCCATTTCCCTGCCTGAGGTACCCCTCCTGTCCCGGCCCCCACTGCTTTTTTCCTTCCTCACCTCTGCCCGGGGAGAAATTCCAGCAGCAAGTATGGGTGACACATCCTCTTCTTTAGCAGGTGGCAGCCCGGCAACTCCTGCAGAAAGTCCAGCAG
This sequence comes from Balaenoptera borealis, assembly GCF_965194805.1. Lineage (NCBI taxonomy): Eukaryota > Metazoa > Chordata > Mammalia > Artiodactyla > Balaenopteridae > Balaenoptera > Balaenoptera borealis. The sequence goes on from NW_028123988.1 coordinate 1,944,878, forward strand.
AGCCCCAGTCACACTGGGCCACTCATAGAGCCGTGGGCCCTACTCCCTCCCACCAGCCCAACCCCGAGACTGCTGACGGGGCAGAGAATATGGCGTCAGGCACAGCTGCAGAGGCTTTTGCTGCCTGGAGGGGTGTTTATATTGACCTCAACCCAGGCACACCTGGGAAGGGCTGGCCGGCCGGGTCAGGCTGCCCAGGTCAGCCAATCCTCGCCCCTCAGGGGCTCAGAGTTGCAGAAAATGGGCCTTGCTGCACCGGCCAGATCCAAGGAACAGGTGTAGGGTCCCGAGAGTCAGGATAGATAAGGGGCGGCAGCCCTGGCTTGTTTTCGAATCATTTTATCTGGTCCATGAGTGGGAGACAACTTCAAGAAGACCCTCTGCTAATGAGAGGAACCCAGGAGTCAGGGAGAGGAGGGGTGGTGGGTGGAGACAGAGGCCTGGTGCCCCGGCTGCAGTGGAAGCCCCTGGAAGACCAGGCAGAGGGAGGCCGCACAGAGTGAAGCCTAGGGTCACAGACCTGTTGGAGCTGCTGTTTGTTAGTTCAAGCTCTGCTCTGAGGTGCTCTGTGTCAGCTCTGAGTGACAGGGGTGCTGGGGGTGCTCTGCAATGAGGGCTACGTGCACGGTTCCTGTGTGCCCAGCCCTGCCGGGGTACCTGTCCACGGGAGCTCCATATCCAGGGAGGGGCCTGCCCACGAGAGCCCCGTGGGCTGCTGCGTACCTGCCCAGGTGAGCTCCATATCCTGGGAGGGGCCTGACCACAAGAGCCCCGTGGGCTGCTGGGGACCTGGTAGAGGACGCCAGGACAGTCAGTGAAGCCACAGAGGATATACATCTAGTAGTTCCTAATTCCTACACCCTGCTGGTCATTCTACCATCCACCAGGACATGGCATTCTGTATTAGACTTCAATGATGCCTTCTTCTGTATTCCATTAGTCCCAGAGTCACAAGAAATTTTGGCTGTGAGTGGCAGGACTCAACCTACAACAAAAACAATACTGCTGGGCCGTCCTGCCCCAGGGGTTCAAAAATTCCCACACCATCTTTGGGGAAACGTTAGCTAAAGACCTAAAAGATCTACCTCTGGAGAAGGGAACCCTCCTTCAATATGCAGATGACATTCTGATCACCAGCCCGACTAAGGAGGCCTCTGAACTACCTAGCCAATAAAAGATAGAAGGTGTCCAAGGAAAAGGCTCAAATATCACAAACTAAGGTGGCCTTCCTGGGCTTCATTCGCACAGAAGGTCGGAGAAGCCCACCCCAGGAAAGGGAAGAAGCCATCTGCAGCCTCACCTTTCCTGAAACTAGAAGACAGCTTAGGGGTTCCTGGGGAGACCGGGGTTTGCTGCATCTGGATCCCTAACTACAGTCTAATAGCTGGGCCTCTATATGAAACACTGAAAGGAAAAGATGATGATCCTTTTGAATAGAATCCAGAAGCAGCCTTTCAAGAATGGAAAGAGCAGTCAATTCAGACCCTGGCCCTGGACCTCCCTAATTTAGCTAAACCCTTTGACCTTTACAATCCTGGTCCAAGGCGAATCGCCCTTGGAGTATTAGTGCAAAAACTGGGACCACTTGAAATGGAACAATGCAAGAATGCCCTCCAGGCATTGGCCAGCCACCCCATCCGACCAGGATACTGGGGGTATCTAAAAATCTGGAAATCAACAGCCCGCAATGCCAGCTCCCTCCTAAGGGAAAAGGACGCCACTTGGTGATCCTAACCACCCACCATGCCCTGAAGTTGCAGGGATTGCTCCTTGGCACAATGACCTCGAGTGAGGAGGCCCTCCAACGCCAACCTCCAGAGAGACAACCTGGGGCAATGGGCCCCCATGACGACTCGTGTGACCATCACTTGACCTGGAGCTTCTCTCAGAAAACAACAAGAGTATGCCCCAAAAGAGCAGACTATTGCTTACAGGACTTACTGCACCCAGAGCGGAGCTAATAAACTTGGCAGGGGAACCGTAAATAACGCTGCCACCATAGAAAAGCCTACAGACACCGCGGTGACGGCAGCCAGTGAGACCGGCTGTACTCCTGGCTACTTCAAAAGGCCGTTGACTGAGTGGCCGTCATGGTCCTGGATCACCACCGGCCCTGGACTGTCTGGGAGTTGAGCAAGCAGGGCTCTGACACCTGGTCCTGTTTGTACGTTAATTCAGTGGCCTAACTGAAGAAAGCACAGACTACTGGTCAGAGCATCTAGGCTGGCAGAAACCGTTCAGCCTAAGGGGGCCAAACCAATGTGGAGCAGGGTAAAACCGCCCACCCCCCCAGCGTCTCTGCACATCTCTTTCCTGGACCCTTAAAGGTCATTAGAATCTATAAAACTTCCAATGCTGGTGCTCAGGCAGACGAGCAGTGAGGGAGGAAGCCTGCGGACAATCAACCTCACCTGGAGGCTGCTGGGGAGAAGTCCTGCCCCTCCCCCCGGGTATGAGGACACCCAACTCAGCATGAAGCATTTACAGAAGACGTGTCTGCACCCTCAGCGCCCCAAGAATGAGGAATGGGACAAAAGGCAGAGGAGGGCTTTGTCACTGGCAAAGCCCATTAAAAATTCCTGGGAGATAAAAATAGAATCTGGGCAATAAAATAAAGTCTAACCATTTTTTCCTTTGTGCTTTGTCTAATTTCACTTGCTCCTAGGTTTCCACATGCAGAGGTCCCACACCCGACACTTCAGACCCGATTTCCTCGTGCAAAATGGCTGGGCCGACACCTCAGCTCGTGGGGCCCCGTGCAGACTCTGCGACATAGAGCCTGAGCTCCAGCCAACCTGGCCCTCGAGAGCTCCGCCCCCTCCCTCCCGCTGATGCTGACAGGATCCCTACACAGCAGCCCGGCCCACAACCCGCAGGGGAGCACACACTCTCACCTCTCCATTCTCTGATCAAAATGTAAAGTTTTCCTTTGCTTCTGAACCAAAGTCAGTCTCGATCTGTTGGCTCCAATGACACTGGGCAGGGAGACCCTTGTTGGGGCCCACTCTGCAGGATCAGTAACAGAATTTGAGAACATTGTAACTTCAATGAACAGATGTGTGAGCCAAACTGTAATTAACATAGAGCAGTGTATAAGGCTCGTGTAAAAGAAGATGTTTCTAACACTTCCATTTGATATTTCCATCACTTTATTATAAGCAAGTTCAGTGGAGGGGTTTGTCTTATTTGTCAGGTCAAGAGTAGAGAAATGCAGTGATTTCTTTCCAAGGATGTACATCTAATAATCTTGGTTGAAGTTTCAACCTTGTTTGGAATGATTTTCCATTGAAAATGATACCTCTCTTTCAGCTCCTAGATTTCTGAGAAGTATAAAATCTTATATTTTTTATTACCAAAGGGGAAAGGTGGGAGGAGGGATAAATTAACAGTTTCAGATTAACATATACACACTGCTATGTATAAAATATATCATCAACAAGGAACTACTGTATAGCACAGGGAACTATACTCAATATTTTGTAATGACCCCTGAGGGGAAATAATCTGAAAAACAATAGATATCTATATCGACATCATCTATCAACTACAGATAAAATGGAAACTAAAGGAGGCCGATGGTGAGCGTTTCTGAACCTGAAGACTTCAATCATCTAAAGTTCGGACTCTGCCTACGGCCCAAGTCCCTTAATGAACACACATGTACCAGTAGCTTAAAAATTCCCCAGATTGGAGTTCGGGGAGACACTAATTTGGAAAAATCCCTTGTGTTCTCCTTACATACACGGGACCTTTCCTACAGCTAAAACATGCCTGTGACACCCAGAAGATGGAACACGGTTGGATCAGGAAGATTTTGGAAAAGGCACCAAAACGCCTAATTTCCTGGTTGTTGGGTTCACCCCTCCAGCCTTTTTCCTTAAAATCTCCCCACTTGAGGATGTCAGCACCTTCAACATCCAGTTGCACAGAAATCGGAATTTGTCCAAAGGAAGAAGGGGAAGGAGGAGAAACAAGGAGAGCCAAGCCCTAGATATTCGGAGAGGCACATGTCACTCTATTTTCCAGTCAGGAAGAAGAATTAAGCAAAGGCTTAGCCTGCCACCGGGAACCAGAGTAGGGCCAGAAGCAAACAAGCGGTTCTGCGGAAAGCTCCCAAAAAAGCGAGTTGAAAAATGGAGCTCATGGGCACTGCAATTAACAAATCTGCAGAGTTATAAATGATAACTCTCGTCCACAAATATATTGAGGGAAGGCAACGAAGAGGATTTGAAATCAAGGCAGAATTGCAGGAAACAGATTTCAGGAGTTAGATTCGAATCACCCCTAAAGCACACGAAAAGCGTCAAAACGTTGACAATGATGCACTTGGCCAAAAAGAGCATATGCGTTTTTTTCTGAATGAATTCAGGAAAAAACCCATAGGCCCTTTTTGGCCAACCAAGCAAGCCGGATATGCAATTCAGCTCTACAAAGAAGTCTGACATCCCATCGGTCAAAATGGCTTTCCTACAAAAGTGTAAAAACAAGAAAAGCAGGAGAGGCCAGGGAGTAAAGGGAGCTTTGTTACACTGAAGGGTGGGGTGTAAATTGCCAATGACGACTCTGGAGAAGGGTATGGTGTTTCCTAAAACATCTAAAAAACACAGCTAGAGAGAAAGGGGCACATCGACTCATGGGCGTATAAATTGGGAAAACTAAAAATCAGCAAGACACAGGCACCCCAAACTTTAGGGCTGCTCTGTTGACAAGAACCTACACTTAATTCCACCTTAAATATCCAAGGAAAGAGAAAAATGGATAAAGAAGTTGTGGTCCTTATGTACAATGGAATATCACTCAGCCATGAAATCAATGTCCTAAGGTTAGTAGCAGCATGATGAGTGGATTTAGGTACGACGATTCTAAGTGAAATAAGTCACACAGAAAAAGACACTTCTCATAAGGTATCACTTATAGAGGGAATGTAAAAAGCGTTACACTTGAACTGAATTACAAAACAGAACAGAGTCACACATGCAGAAAACACACTATGGCTGCTTAACGGGAAAGGTGAGGTGGGGTGATACATAAAAAAAGGGTTTCAAACTAGCTCAGATACCGTTCCATAAACCCAATATGTAATAGACAAGACCTACTCCTTGCTCAGAGAACTGGACTCAACACGCCCTATTCACCGCACAAGAATATATCTGACTAGTAATAATCGTAAAACCTATGTATTGATATCTCTCTGTTAGTGTGTCAAGTGGGTGTAAAGCGGCATAAACACAGCAGTGAAAAGCAGCTAAACCCCATTATGAAAATAAATTACTTTGAAAAACCCATGAAACAAAGACAGTGAAAGAGAGAGAAATTCTTACACAATTCGTTCAGGGGCTGTGATGCAAACTGGATTGACCATATCTAGACGCACAGTTGGATGAGACATAAGGGTGGACACTCTTGGGGCTGAGAGGTTTGGTGAGGTTGGGTGAGCAAATGCAGACCCTTTAAAGTAATACTGCGTGGTACCCATCGCATGGGTCCCAAATCTCCAGGTTCAAGGGCATCTTCCTACATCGAAATCATGCATGAGAAACCCAGAAGATGGTACACTGTGTGATGGGGAGAGGTTTCTAAAACGCACCTCATTTCTCATCTCCTTGTGCTCGGGTTTGCGATTCCAGTCACTTTACTAGCAATCTCCCTACTTGGAGCATCAGCACCTTTAACCTCCTGTTCCGTACAGGTTGCAATTTTTCCTGAGGATGAACGGGAAGACGGGGAACCAATGAGAGACTAGCTCTTGGTGTTGGGACAGGCACAGGTCACTCTATTTTCCCATCAGGAAGAAGAATTAACCACAGGCTCAGCCTGCCCCGCGGAACTAGAACAGGGCCTGAAGCCATCCTGCGCTTTTGCGGCCAGCTCCCAAAAAAGCGAGTTGTAAAATGGAGCTTCAGGGCACTGCAATTCACAAACCTGCAGAGTTATAAATGATAACTCTCGTCCACAAACATATTGAGGGAAGGCAAAGAAGAGGATTTGAAATCAAGGCAGAATTGCAGGAAACAGATTTCAGGAGGTAGATTCGAATCGCCTTTAAAGCACATGAAAAGCGGCAAAACGTTGACAATGATGCCCTTGGCCAAAAAGCGCGTATGCGTTTTTTCCTGAATATATTCAGGAAAAAACGCATACGCCCTTTTTGGCCAACCAAGCAACCTGGAAAGACAAATCAGCGCTACAAAGAACTCTCGCTTCCCATCGGTCAAAAGGGCCATGCTGAAAAATGTGTCAAAACCAGAAATGCAGGACAGGCCATGGAGAAATGGGAGCCTTGCTACACTGATGGGCGGGATGTAAATTGCCAACAGCCACTCTGGAGAAGTGTACGGTGTGTCCTGAAACATCTAAAAAACACAGCATAGAGAGAATAGGGCACATCCACTCATGGGGTTATAAATTGGGAAAATGAAAAATCAGCAAGACACAAGCACACAAAAGTTTAGGGCTGCTCTGTTGACAAGGACCTCCACTTCATTCCATCTTAAATATCCCAGGAAAGAGAAAAATAGATAAAGAAGTTGTGGTCCTTATGTACAATGGAATATCACTCAGCCATGAAATCAATGTCATAAGGTTAGTAGCAGCATGATGAGTGGATTTAGGTACGACGATTCTAAGTGAAATAAGTCACACAGAAAAGGACACATCTCGTAAGGTATCACTTATAGAGGGAATGTAAAAACCGTTACACTTGAACTGAATTACAAAACAGAACAGAGTCACACATGCAGAAAACACACTATGGCTGCTTAACGGGAAAGGTGAGGTGGGGTGATACATAAAACAAGGGTTTCAAATTAGCTCAGATACCATTGCATAAACCCAATATGTAATAGACAAGACCTACTCCTTGCTCAGAGAACTGGACTCAACACGCCCTATTCACCGCACAAGAATATATCTGACTAATAATAATCGTAAAACCTATGTATTGATATCTCTCTGTTAGTGTGTCAAGTGGGTGTAAAGCGGCATAAACACAGCAGTGAAAAGCAGCTAAATCCCATTATGAAAATAAATTACTTTGAAAAACCCATGAAACAAAGACAGTGAAAGAGAGAGAAATTCTTACACAATGCGTTCAGGGCCTGTGATGCAACCTGGATTGACCATATCTAGACCCACAGCTGGATGAGACATAAGGGTGGACACTCTTGGGGCTGAGAGGTTTGGTGAGGTTGGGTGAGCAAACACAGACCCTTTAAAGTTATACTGCGTGGTACCCATCGCATGGGTCCCAAATCTCCAGGTTCAAGGGCATCTTCCTACATCGAAAACATGCATGAGAAACCCAGAAGATGGTACACCGTGTGATGGGGAAAGGTTTCTAAAATGCACCTCATTTCTCATCTCCTTGTGCCCGGGTTCGCCAATCCAGCCGCTTTACTAGCAATCTCCCTACTTGGAGCATCAGCACCTTTAACCTCCTGTTCCGTACAGGTTGCAATTTGTCCTGAGGATGAACGGGAAGACGTGGAACCAACGAGAGACTAGCTCTTGGTGTTGGGACAGGCAAAGGTCACTCTATTTTCCCATCAGGAATAAGAATTTACCACAGGCTCAGCCTGCCCCCCGGAACCAGAACAGGGCCTGAAGCCATCCTGCGCTTTTGCGGCCAGCTCCCAAAAAAGCGAGTTGTAAAATGGAGGTTCAGGGCACTGCAATTCACAAACCTGCAGAGTTATAAATGATAACTCTCGTCCACAAATATATTGAGGGAAGGCAAAGAAGAGGACTTGAAATCAAGGCAGAATTGCAGGAAACAGATTTCAGGAGGTAGATACGAATCGCCTTTAAAGCACATGAAAAGCGGCAAAACGTTGACAATGATGCCCTTGGCCAAAAAGGGCGTATGCGTTTTTTCCTGAATATATTCAGGAAAAAACGCATACGCCCTGTTTGGCCAACCAAGCAACCAGGAAAGGCAAATCAGCGCTACAAAGAAGTCTCGCTTCCCATCGGTCAAAAGGGCCATGCTGAAAAAAGTGTCAAAACCAGAAATGCAGGACAGGCCATGGAGAAATGGGAGCCTTGCTACACTGATGGGCAGGATGTAAATTGCCAAGAGCCACTCTGGAGAAGTGTCCGGTGAGTCCTGAAACATCTGAAAAACACAGCTTAGAGAGCATAGGGCACTTCCACTCATGGGGGTATAAATTGGGAAAATGAAAAATCAGCAAGACACAAGCACCCCAAAGTTTAGGGCTGCTCTGTTGACCAGGACCTCCACTTCATTCCACCTTAAATATCCCAGGAAAGAGAAAAATGGATAAAGAAGTTGTGGTCCTTATGTACAATGGAATATCACTCAGCCATGAAATCAATGTCGTAAGGTTAGTAGCAGCATGATGAGTGGATTTAGGTACGACGATTCTAAGTGAAATAAGTCACACAGAAAAGGACACTTCTCATAAGGTATCACTGATAGAGGGAATGTAAAAACCGTTACACTTGAACTGAATTACAAAACAGAACAGAGTCACACATGCAGAAAACACACTATGGCTGCTTAACGGGAAAGGTGAGGTGGGGTGATACATAAAACAAGGGTATCAAATTAGCTCAGATACCGTTCCATAAACCCAATATGTAATAGACAAGACCTACTCCTTGCTCAGAGAACTGGACTCAACACGCCCTATTCACCACACAAGAATATATCTGACTAATAATAATCGTAAAACCTATGTATTGATATCTCTCTGTTAGTGTGTCAAGTGGGTGTAAAGCGGCATAAACACAGCAGTGAAAAGCAGCTAAACCCCATTATAAAAATAAATTACTTTGAAACACCCATGAAAGAAAGACAGTGAAAGTGAGAGAAATTCTTAGACAATGCGTTCAGGGGCTGTGATGCAACCTGGATTGACCATATCTAGACCCACAGCTGGATGAGACATAAGGGTGGACACTCTTGGGGCTAAGAGGTTTGGTGAGGTTGGGTGAGCAAACACAGACCCTTTCAAGTAATACTGCGTGGTACCCATCGCATGGGTCCCAAATCTCCAGGTTCAAGGGCATCTTCCTACATCGAAAACATGCATGAGAAACCCAGAAGATGGTACACCGTGTGATGGGGAAAGGTTTCTAAAAGGCACCTCATTTCTCATCTCCTTGTGCCCGGGTTCGCCATTCCAGCCGCTTTACTAGAAAGCTCCCTACTTGGAGCATCAGCACCTTTAACCTCCTGTTCCATACAGGTTGCAATCTGTCCTGAGGATAAACGGGAAGACGTGGAACCAACGAGAGACTAGCTCTTGGTGTTGGGACAGGCACAGGTCACTCTATTTTCCCATCAGAAAGAAGAATTAACCACAGGCTCAGCCTGCCCCCCGGAACCAGAACAGGGCCTGAAGCCATTCTGCGATTTTGCGGCCAGCTCCCTTAAAAACGAGTTGTAAAATGGAGGTTCAGGGCACTGCAATTCACAAACCTGCAGAGTTATAAATGATAACTCTCGTCCACAAATATATTGAGGGAAGGCAAAGAAGAGGATATGAAATCAAGGCAGAATTGCAGGAAACAGATTTCAGGAGGTAGATTCGAATCGCCTTTAAAGCACATGAAAAGCGGCAAAACGTTGACAATGATGCCCTTGGCCAAAAAGGGCGTATGCGTTTTTTCCTGAATATATTCAGGAAAAAACGCATACGCCCTTTTTGGCCAACCAAGCAACCTGGAAAGGCAAATCAGCGCTACAAAGAAGTCTCGCTTCCCATCGGTCAAAAGGGCCATGCTGAAAAAAGTGTCAAAACCAGAAATGCAGGACAGGCCATGGAGAAATGGGAGCCTTGCTACACTGATGGGCGGGATGTAAATTGCCAAGAGCCACTCTGGAGAAGTGTCCGGTGAGTCCTGAAACATCTGAAAAACACAGCTTAGAGAGCATAGGGCACTTCCACTCATGGGGGTATAAATTGGGAAAATTAAAAATCAGCAAGACACAAGCACCCCAAAGTTTAGGGCTGCTCTGTTGACCAGGACCTCCACTTCATTCCACCTTCAATATCCCAGGAAAGAGAAAAATGGATAAAGAAGTGGTGGTCCTTATGTACAATGGAATATCACTCAGCCATGAAATCAATGTCGTAAGGTTAGTAGCAGCATGATGAGTGGATTTAGGTACGACCATTCTAAGTGAAATAAGTCACACAGAAAAGGACACTTCTCATAAAGTATCACTGATAGAGGGAATGTAAAAACCGTTACACTTGAACTGAATTACAAAACAGAACAGAGTCACACATGCAGAAAACACACTATGGCTGCTTAACGGGAAAGGTGAGGTGGGGTGATACATAAAAGAAGGTTTTCAATTTAGCTCAGATACCGTTACATAAACCCAATATGTAATAGACAAGACCTACTCCTTGCTCAGAGAAGTGGACACAACACGCCCTATTCACCGCACAAGAATATATCTGACTAATAATAATCGTAAAACCTATGTATTGATATCTCTCTGTTAGTGTGTCAAGTGGGTGTAAAGCGGCATAAACACAGCAATGAAAAGCAGCTAAACCCCATTATAAAAATAAATTACTTTGAAACACCCATGAAACAAAGACAGTGAAAGAGAGAGAAATTCTTAGACAATGCGTTCAGGGGCTGTGATGCAACCTGGATTGACCATATCTAGACGCACAGCTGGATGAGACATAAGGGTGGACACTCTTGGGGCTGAGACGTTTGGTGAGGTTGGGTGAGCAAACACAGACCCTTTAAAGTAATACTGCGTGGTACCCATCGCATGGGTCCCAAATCTCCAGGTTCAAGGGCATCTTCCTACATCAAAAACATGCATGAGAAACCCAGAAGATGGTACACCGTGTGATGGGGAAAGGTTTCTAAAACGCACCTCATTTCTCATCTCCTTGTGCCTGGGTTCGCAATTCCAGCCACTTTACTAGCAAGCTCCCTACTTGGAGCATCAGCACCTTTAACCTCCTGTTCCATACAGGTTGCAATCTGTCCTGAGGATAAACGGGAAGACGTGGAACCAACGAGAGACTAGCTCTTGGTGTTGGGACAGGCACAGGTCATTCTATATTCCCATCAGAAAGAAGAATTAACCACAGGCTCATCCTGCCCCCTGGAACCAGAACAGGGCCTGAAGCCGTCCTGCCCTTTTGCGGCCAGCTACCAAAAAAGCGAGTTGTAAAATGGAGGTTCAGGGCACTGCAATTCACAAACCTGCAGAGTTATAAATGATAACTCTCGTCCACAAATATATTGAGGGAAGGCAAAGAAAAGGATTTGAAATCATGGCAGAATTGCAGGAAACAGATTTCAGGAGGTAGATACGAATCGCCTTTAAAGCACATGAAAAGCGGCAAAACGTTGACAATGATGCCCTTGGCCAAAAAGGGCGTATGCGTTTTTTCCTGAATATATTCAGGAAAAAACGCATACGCCCTTTTTGGCCAACCAAGCAACCTGGAAAGGCAAATCAGCGCTACAAAGAAGTCTCGCTTCCCATCGGTCAAAAGGGCCATGCTGAAAAAAGTGTCAAAACCAGAAATGCAGGACAGGCCATGGAGAAATGGGAGCCTTGCTACACTGATGGGCGGGATGTAAATTGCCAAGAGCCACTCTGGAGAAGTGTCCGGTGAGTCCTGAAACATCTGAAAAACACAGCTTAGAGAGCATAGGGCACTTCCACTCATGGGGGTATAAATTGGGAAAATTAAAAATCAGCAAGACACAAGCACCCCAAAGTTTAGGGCTGCTCTGTTGACCAGGACCTCCACTTCATTCCACCTTCAATATCCCAGGAAAGAGAAAAATGGATAAAGAAGTGGTGGTCCTTATGTACAATGGAATATCACTCAGCCATGAAATCAATGTCGTAAGGTTAGTAGCAGCATGATGAGTGGATTTAGGTACGACCATTCTAAGTGAAATAAGTCACACAGAAAAGGACACTTCTCATAAGGTATCACTTTTAGAGGGAATGTAAAAACCGTTACACTTGAACTGAATTACAAAACAGAACAGAGTCACACATGCAGAAAACACACTATGGCTGCTTAACGGGAAAGGTGAGGTGGGGTGATACATAAAACAAGGGTATCAAATTAGCTCAGATACCGTTCCATAAACCCAATATGTAATAGACAAGACCTACTCCTTGCTCAGAGAACTGGACTCAACACGCCCTATTCACGGCACAAGAATATATCTGACTAGTAATAATCGTAAAACCTATGTATTGATATCTCTCTGCTAGTGTGTCAAGTGGGTGTAAAGCGGCATAAACACAGCAGTGAAAAGCAGCTAAATCCCATTATGAAAATAAATTACTTTGAAAAACCCATGAAACAAAGACAGTGAAAGAGAGAGAAATTCTTACACAATGCGTTCAGGGCCTGTGATGCAACCTGGATTGACCATATCTAGACCCACAGCTGGATGAGACATAAGGGTGGACACTCTTGGGGCTGAGAGGTTTGGTGAGGTTGGGTGAGCAAACACAGACGCTTTAAAGTAATACTGCGTGGTACCCATCGCATGGGTCCCAAATCTCCAGGTTCAAGGGCATCTTCCTACATCGAAAACATGCATGAGAAACCCAGAAGATGGTACACCGTGTGATGGGGAAAGGTTTCTAAAACGCACCTCATTTCTCATCTCCTTGTGCCCGGATTCGCCATTCCAGCCGCTTTACTAGCAATCTCCCTACTTGGAGCATCAGCACCTTTAACCTCCTGTTCCGTACAGGTTGCAATTTGTCCTGAGGATGAACGGGAAGACGTGGAACCAACGAGAGACTAGCTCTTGGTGTGGGGACAGGCACAGTTCACTCTATTTTCCCATCAGGAAGAAGAATTAACCACAGGCTCAGCCTGCCCCCCGGAACCAAAACAGGGCCTGAAGCCATCCTGCGCTTTTGCGGCCAGCTCCCAAAAAAGCGAGTTGTAAAATGGAGCTTCAGGGCACTGCAATTCACAAACCTGCAGAGTTATAAATGATAACTGTCGTCCACAAATATATTGAGGGAAGGCAAAGAAGAGGATTTGAAATCAAGGCAGAATTGCAGGAAACAGATTTCAGGAGGTATATTCGAATCGCCTTTAAAGCACATGAAAAGCGGCAAAACGTTGACAATGATGCCCTTGGCCAAAAAGGGCGTATGCGTTTTTTCCTGAATATATTCAGGAAAAAACGCATATGCCCTTTTTGGCCAACCAAGCAACCTGGAAAGGCAAATCAGCGCTACAAAGAAGTCTCGCTTCCCATCGGTCAAAAGGGCCATGCTGAAAAAAGTGTCAAAACCAGAAATGCAGGACAGGCCATGGAGAAATGGGAGCCTTGCTACACTGATGGGCGGGATGTAAATTGCCAAGAGCCACTCTGGAGAAGTGTCCGGTGAGTCCTGAAACATCTGAAAAACACAGCTTAGAGAGCATAGGGCACTTCCACTCATGGGGGTATAAATTGGGAAAATTAAAAATCAGCAAGACACAAGCACCCCAAAGTTTAGGGCTGCTCTGTTGACCAGGACCTCCACTTCATTCCACCTTCAATATCCCAGGAAAGAGAAAAATGGATAAAGAAGTGGTGGTCCTTATGTACAATGGAATATCACTCAGCCATGAAATCAATGTCGTAAGGTTAGTAGCAGCATGATGAGTGGATTTAGGTACGACCATTCTAAGTGAAATAAGTCACACAGAAAAGGACACTTCTCATAAAGTATCACTGATAGAGGGAATGTAAAAACCGTTACACTTGAACTGAATTACAAAACAGAACAGAGTCACACATGCAGAAAACACACTATGGCTGCTTAACGGGAAAGGTGAGGTGGGGTGATACATAAAAGAAGGTTTTCAATTTAGCTCAGATACCGTTGCATAAACCCAATATGTAATAGACAAGACCTACTCCTTGCTCAGAGAAGTGGACACAACACGCCCTATTCACCGCACAAGAATATATCTGACTAATAATAATCGTAAAACCTATGTATTGATATCTCTCTGTTAGTGTGTCAAGTGGGTGTAAAGCGGCATAAACACAGCAGTGAAAAGCAGCTAAACCCCATTATAAAAATAAATTACTTTGAAACACCCATGAAACAAAGACAGTGAAAGAGAGAGAAATTCTTAGACAATGCGTTCAGGGGCTGTGATGCAACCTGGATTGACCATATCTAGACGCACAGCTGGATGAGACATAAGGGTGGACACTCTTGGGGCTGAGAGGTTTGGTGAGGTTGGGTGAGCAAACACAGACCCTTTAAAGTAATACTGCGTGGTACCCATCGCATGGGTCCCAAATCTCCAGGTTCAAGGGCATCTTCCTACATCAAAAACATGCATGAGAAACCCAGAAGATGGTACACCGTGTGATGGGGAAAGGTTTCTAAAACGCACCTCATTTCTCATCTCCTTGTGCCTGGGTTCGCAATTCCAGCCACTTTACTAGCAAGCTCCCTACTTGGAGCATCAGCACCTTTAACCTCCTGTTCCATACAGGTTGCAATCTGTCCTGAGGATAAACGGGAAGACGTGGAACCAACGAGAGACTAGCTCTTGGTGTTGGGACAGGCACAGGTCACTCTATATTCCCATCAGAAAGAAGAATTAACCACAGGCTCATCCTGCCCCCTGGAACCAGAACAGGGCCTGAAGCCGTCCTGCTCTTTTGCGGCCAGCTACCAAAAAAGCGAGTTGTAAAATGGAGGTTCAGGGCACTGCAATTCACAAACCTGCAGAGTTATAAATGATAACTCTCGTCCACAAATATATTGAGGGAAGGCAAAGAAAAGGATTTGAAATCATGGCAGAATTGCAGGAAACAGATTTCAGGAGGTAGATACGAATCGCCTTTAAAGCACATGAAAAGCGGCAAAACGTTGACAATGATGCCCTTGGCCAAAAAGGGCGTATGCGTTTTTTCCTGAATATATTCAGGAAAAAACGCATACGCCCTTTTTGGCCAACCAAGCAACCTGGAAAGGCAAATCAGCGCTACAAAGAAGTCTCGCTTCCCATCGGTCAAAAGGGCCATGCTGAAAAAAGTGTCAAAACCAGAAATGCAGGACAGGCCATGGAGAAATGGGAGCCTTGCTACACTGATGGGCGGGATGTAAATTGCCAAGAGCCACTCTGGAGAAGTGTCCGGTGAGTCCTGAAACATCTGAAAAACACAGCTTAGAGAGCATAGGGCACTTCCACTCATGGGGGTATAAATTGGGAAAATTAAAAATCAGCAAGACACAAGCACCCCAAAGTTTAGGGCTGCTCTGTTGACCAGGACCTCCACTTCATTCCACCTTAAATATCCCAGGAAAGAGAAAAATGGATAAAGAATTTGTGGTCCTTATGTACAATGGAATATCACTCAGCCATGAAATCAATGTCGTAAGGTTAGTAGCAGCATGATGAGTGGATTTAGGTACGACGATTCTAAGTGAAATAAGTCACACAGAAAAGGACACTTCTCATAAGGTATCACTGATAGAGGGAATGTAAAAACCGTTACACTTGAACTGAATTACAAAACAGAACAGAGTCACACATGCAGAAAACACACTATGGCTGCTTAACGGGAAAGGTGAGGTGGGGTGATACATAAAACAAGGGTATCAAATTAGCTCAGATACCGTTCCATAAACCCAATATGTAATAGACAAGACCTACTCCTTGCTCAGAGAACTGGACTCAACACGCCCTATTCACGGCACAAGAATATATCTGACTAGTAATAATCGTAAAACCTATGTATTGATATCTCTCTGTTAGTGTGTCAAGTGGGTGTAAAGCGGCATAAACACAGCAGTGAAAAGCAGCTAAACCCCATTATAAAAATAAATTACTTTGAAACACCCATGAAAGAAAGACAGTGAAAGTGAGAGAAATTCTTAGACAATGCGTTCAGGGGCTGTGATGCAACCTGGATTGACCATATCTAGACCCACAGCTGGATGAGACATAAGGGTGGACACTCTTGGGGCTGAGAGGTTTGGTGAGGTTGGGTGAGCAAACACAGACCCTTTCAAGTAATACTGCGTGGTACCCATCGCATGGGTCCCAAATCTCCAGGTTCAAGGGCATCTTCCTACATCGAAAACATGCATGAGAAACCCAGAAGATGGTACACCGTGTGATGGGGAAAGGTTTCTAAAAGGCACCTCATTTCTCATCTCCTTGTGCCCGGGTTCGCCATTCCAGCCGCTTTACTAGAAAGCTCCCTACTTGGAGCATCAGCACCTTTAACCTCCTGTTCCATACAGGTTGCAATCTGTCCTGAGGATAAACGGGAAGACGTGGAACCAGCGAGAGACTAGCTCTTGGTGTTGGGACAGGCACAGGTCACTCTATATTCCCATCAGAAAGAAGAATTAACCACAGGCTCAGCCTGCCCCCCGGAACCAGAACAGGGCCTGAAGCCATTCTGCGATTTTGCGGCCAGCTCCCTTAAAAACGAGTTGTAAAATGGAGGTTCAGGGCACTGCAATTCACAAACCTGCAGAGTTATAAATGATAACTCTCGTCCACAAATATATTGAGGGAAGGCAAAGAAGAGGATATGAAATCAAGGCAGAATTGCAGGAAACAGATTTCAGGAGGTAGATTCGAATCGCATTTAAAGCACATGAAAAGCGGCAAAACGTTGACAATGATGCCCTTGGCCAAAAAGGGCGTATGCGTTTTTTCCTGAATATATTCAGGAAAAAACGCATACGCCCTTTTTGGCCAAGCAAGCAACCTGGAAAGGCAAATCAGCGCTACAAAGAAGTCTCGCTTCCCATCGGTCAAAAGGGCCATGCTGAAAAAAGTGTCAAAACCAGAAATACAGAACAGGCCATGGAGAAATGGGAGCCTTGCTACACTGATGGGCGGGATGTAAATTGCCAACAGCCACTGTGGAGAAGTGTACGGTGAGTCCTGAAACATCTGAAAAACACAGCTCAGAGAGCATAGGGCACTTCCACTCATGGGGGTATAAATTGGGAAAATTAAAAATCAGCAAGACACAAGCACCCCAAAGTTTAGGGCTGCTCTGTTGACCAGGACCTCCACTTCATTCCACCTTCAATATCCCAGGAAAGAGAAAAATGGATAAAGAAGTGGTGGTCCTTATGTACAATGGAATATCACTCAGCCATGAAATCAATGTCGTAAGGTTAGTAGCAGCATGATGAGTGGATTTAGGTACGACCATTCTAAGTGAAATAAGTCACACAGAAAAGGACACTTCTCATAAAGTATCACTGATAGAGGGAATGTAAAAACCGTTACACTTGAACTGAATTACAAAACAGAACAGAGTCACACATGCAGAAAACACACTATGGCTGCTTAACGGGAAAGGTGAGGTGGGGTGATACATAAAAGAAGGTTTTCAATTTAGCTCAGATACCGTTACATAAACCCAATATGTAATAGACAAGACCTACTCCTTGCTCAGAGAAGTGGACACAACACGCCCTATTCACCGCACAAGAATATATCTGACTAATAATAATCGTAAAACCTATGTATTGATATCTCTCTGTTAGTGTGTCAAGTGGGTGTAAAGCGGCATAAACACAGCAGTGAAAAGCAGCTAAACCCCATTATAAAAATAAATTACTTTGAAAGAACCATGAAACAAAGACAGTGAAAGAGAGAGAAATTCTTAGACAATGCGTTCAGGGGCTGTGATGCAACCTGGATTGACCATATCTAGACGCACAGCTGGATGAGACATAAGGGTGGACACTCTTGGGGCTGAGACGTTTGGTGAGGTTGGGTGAGCAAACACAGACCCTTTAAAGTAATACTGCGTGGTACCCATCGCATGGGTCCCAAATCTCCAGGTTCAAGGGCATCTTCCTACATCGAAAACATGCATGAGAAACCCAGAAGATGGTACACCGTGTGATGGGGAAAGGTTTCTAAAACGCACCTCATTTCTCATCTCCTTGTGCCTGGGTTCGCAATTCCAGCCACTTTACTAGCAAGCTCCCTACTTGGAGCATCAGCACCTTTAACCTCCTGTTCCATACAGGTTGCAATCTGTCCTGAGGATAAACGGGAAGACGTGGAACCAACGAGAGACTAGCTCTTGGTGTTGGGACAGGCACAGGTCACTCTATATTCCCATCAGAAAGAAGAATTAACCACAGGCTCATCCTGCCCCCTGGAACCAGAACAGGGCCTGAAGCCGTCCTGCCCTTTTGCGGCCAGCTACCAAAAAAGCGAGTTGTAAAATGGAGGTTCAGGGCACTGCAATTCACAAACCTGCAGAGTTATAAATGATAACTCTCGTCCACAAATATATTGAGGGAAGGCAAAGAAAAGGATTTGAAATCATGGCAGAATTGCAGGAAACAGATTTCAGGAGGTAGATACGAATCGCCTTTAAAGCACATGAAAAGCGGCAAAACGTTGACAATGATGCCCTTGGCCAAAAAGGGCGTATGCGTTTTTTCCTGAATATATTCAGGAAAAAACGCATACGCCCTTTTTGGCCAACCAAGCAACCTGGAAAGGCAAATCAGCGCTACAAAGAAGTCTCGCTTCCCATCGGTCAAAAGGGCCATGCTGAAAAAAGTGTCAAAACCAGAAATGCAGGACAGGCCATGGAGAAATGGGAGCCTTGCTACACTGATGGGCGGGATGTAAATTGCCAAGAGCCACTCTGGAGAAGTGTCCGGTGAGTCCTGAAACATCTGAAAAACACAGCTTAGAGAGCATAGGGCACTTCCACTCATGGGGGTATAAATTGGGAAAATGAAAAATCAGCAAGACACAAGCACCCCAAAGTTTAGGGCTGCTCTGTTGACCAGGACCTCCACTTCATTCCACCTTAAATATCCCAGGAAAGAGAAAAATGGATAAAGAAGTTGTGGTCCTTATGTACAATGGAATATCACTCAGCCATGAAATCAATGTCGTAAGGTTAGTAGCAGCATGATGAGTGGATTTAGGTACGACGATTCTAAGTGAAATAAGTCACACAGAAAAGGACACTTCTCATAAGGTATCACTGATAGAGGGAATGTAAAAACCGTTACACTTGAACTGAATTACAAAACAGAACAGAGTCACACATGCAGAAAACACACTATGGCTGCTTAACGGGAAAGGTGAGGTGGGGTGATACATAAAACAAGGGTATCAAATTAGCTCAGATACCGTTCCATAAACCCAATATGTAATAGACAAGACCTACTCCTTGCTCAGAGAACTGGACTCAACACGCCCTATTCACGGCACAAGAATATATCTGACTAGTAATAATCGTAAAACCTATGTATTGATATCTCTCTGTTAGTGTGTCAAGTGGGTGTAAAGCGGCATAAACACAGCAGTGAAAAGCAGCTAAACCCCATTATAAAAATAAATTACTTTGAAACACCCATGAAAGAAAGACAGTGAAAGTGAGAGAAATTCTTAGACAATGCGTTCAGGGGCTGTGATGCAACCTGGATTGACCATATCTAGACCCACAGCTGGATGAGACATAAGGGTGGACACTCTTGGGGCTGAGAGGTTTGGTGAGGTTGGGTGAGCAAACACAGACCCTTTCAAGTAATACTGCGTGGTACCCATCGCATGGGTCCCAAATCTCCAGGTTCAAGGGCATCTTCCTACATCGAAAACATGCATGAGAAACCCAGAAGATGGTACACCGTGTGATGGGGAAAGGTTTCTAAAAGGCACCTCATTTCTCATCTCCTTGTGCCCGGGTTCGCCATTCCAGCCGCTTTACTAGAAAGCTCCCTACTTGGAGCATCAGCACCTTTAACCTCCTGTTCCATACAGGTTGCAATCTGTCCTGAGGATAAACGGGAAGACGTGGAACCAGCGAGAGACTAGCTCTTGGTGTTGGGACAGGCACAGGTCACTCTATATTCCCATCAGAAAGAAGAATTAACCACAGGCTCAGCCTGCCCCCCGGAACCAGAACAGGGCCTGAAGCCATTCTGCGATTTTGCGGCCAGCTCCCTTAAAAACGAGTTGTAAAATGGAGGTTCAGGGCACTGCAATTCACAAACCTGCAGAGTTATAAATGATAACTCTCGTCCACAAATATATTGAGGGAAGGCAAAGAAGAGGATATGAAATCAAGGCAGAATTGCAGGAAACAGATTTCAGGAGGTAGATTCGAATCGCATTTAAAGCACATGAAAAGCGGCAAAACGTTGACAATGATGCCCTTGGCCAAAAAGGGCGTATGCGTTTTTTCCTGAATATATTCAGGAAAAAACGCATACGCCCTTTTTGGCCAAGCAAGCAACCTGGAAAGGCAAATCAGCGCTACAAAGAAGTCTCGCTTCCCATCGGTCAAAAGGGCCATGCTGAAAAAAGTGTCAAAACCAGAAATACAGAACAGGCCATGGAGAAATGGGAGCCTTGCTACACTGATGGGCGGGATGTAAATTGCCAACAGCCACTGTGGAGAAGTGTACGGTGAGTCCTGAAACATCTGAAAAACACAGCTCAGAGAGCATAGGGCACTTCCACTCATGGGGGTATAAATTGGGAAAATTAAAAATCAGCAAGACACAAGCACCCCAAAGTTTAGGGCTGCTCTGTTGACCAGGACCTCCACTTCATTCCACCTTCAATATCCCAGGAAAGAGAAAAATGGATAAAGAAGTGGTGGTCCTTATGTACAATGGAATATCACTCAGCCATGAAATCAATGTCGTAAGGTTAGTAGCAGCATGATGAGTGGATTTAGGTACGACCATTCTAAGTGAAATAAGTCACACAGAAAAGGACACTTCTCATAAAGTATCACTGATAGAGGGAATGTAAAAACCGTTACACTTGAACTGAATTACAAAACAGAACAGAGTCACACATGCAGAAAACACACTATGGCTGCTTAACGGGAAAGGTGAGGTGGGGTGATACATAAAAGAAGGTTTTCAATTTAGCTCAGATACCGTTACATAAACCCAATATGTAATAGACAAGACCTACTCCTTGCTCAGAGAACTGGACTCAACACGCCCTATTCACGGCACAAGAATATATCTGACTAGTAATAATCGTAAAACTTATGTATTGATATCTCTCTGTTAGTGTGTCAAGTGGGTGTAAAGCGGCATAAACACAGCAGTGAAAAGCAGCTAAACCCCATTATAAAAATAAATTACTTTGAAACACCCATGAAACAAAGACAGTGAAAGAGAGAGAAATTCTTACACAATGCCTTCAGGGCCTGTGATGCCACCTGGATTGACCATATCTAGACCCACAGCTGGATGAGACATAAGGGTGGACACTCTTGGGGCTGAAAGGTTTGGTGAGGTTGGGTGAGCAAACACAGACCCTTTAAAGTAATACTGCGTGGTACCCATCGCATGGGTCCCAAATCTCCAGGTTCAAGGGCATCTTCCTACATCGAAAACATGCATGAGAAACCCAGAAGATGGTACACTGTGTGATGGGGAAAGGTTTCTAAAACGCACCTCATTTCTCATCTCATTGTGCCCGGGTTCGCCATTCCAGCCGCTTTACTAGCAATCTCCCTACTTGGAGCATCAGCACCTTTAACCTCCTGTTCCGTACAGGTTGCAATTTGTCCTGAGGATGAACGGGAAGACGTGGAACCAACGAGAGACTAGCTCTTGGTGTTGGGACATGCACAGGTCACTCTATTTTCCCATCAGGAAGAAGAATTAACCACAGGCTCAGCCTGCCCCCCGGAACCAGAACAGGGCCTGAAGCCATCCTGCGCTTTTACGGCCAGCTACCAAAAAAGCGAGTTGTAAAATGGAGGTTCAGGGCACTGCAATTCACAAACCTGCAGAGTTATAAATGATAACTCTCGTCCACAAATATATTGAGGGAAGGCAACGAAGAGGATTTGAAAGCAAGGCAGAATTGCAGGAAACAGATTTCAGGAGGTAGATTTGAATCGCCTTTAAAGCACATGAAAAGCGGCAAAACGTCGAAAATGATGCCCTTGGCCAAAAAGGGCGTATGCGGTTTTTCCTGAATATATTCAGGGAAAAACGCATACGCCCTTTTTGGCCAACCAAGCAACCTGGAAAGGCAAATCAATGCTACAGAGAAGTCTCGTTTCCCATCGGTCAAAAGGGCCATGCTGAAAAAAGTGTCAAAACCAGAAATGCAGGACAGGCCATGGAGAAATGGGAGCCTTGCTACACTGATGGGCGGGATGTAAACTGCCAACAGCCACACTGGAGAAGTGTACGGTGACTCCTGAAACATCTGAAAAACACAGCTTAGAGAACATAGGGCACTTCCACTCATGGGGGTATAAATTGGGAAAATGAAAAATCAGCAAGACACAAGCACCCCAAAGTTTAGGGCTGCTCTGTTGACCAGGACCTCCACTTCATTCCACCTTAAATATCCCAAGAAAGAGAAAAATGTATATAGAAGTTGTGGTCCTTATGTACAATGGAATATCACTCAGCCATGAAATCAATGTCATAAGGCTAGTAGAAGCATGATGACTGGATTTAGGTACGACAATTCTAAGTGAAATAAGTCACACAGAAAAGGACACTTCTCATAAGGTATCACTTATAGAGGGAATGTAAAAACCGTTACACTTGAACTGAATTACAAAACAGAACAGAGTCACACATGCAGAAAACAGACTATGGCTGCTTAACGGGAAAGGTGAGGTGGGGTGATACATAAAACAACGGTATCAAATTAGCTCAGATACCGTTCCATAAACCCAATATGTAGTAGACAAGACCTACTCCTTGCTCAGAGAACTGGACTCAACACGCCCTATTCACCGCACAAGAATATATCTGACTAGTAATAATCTTAAAACCTATGTATTGATATCTCTCTGTTAGTGTGTCAAGTGGGTGTAAAGCGGCATAAACACAGCAGTGAAAAGCAGCTAAACCCCATTATGAAAATAAATTACTTTGAAAAACCCATGAAACAACGACAGTGAAAGAGATAGAAATTCTTACACAATGAGTTCAGGGGCTGTGATGCAAGCTGGATTGACCATATCTAGACCCACAGCTGGATGAGACATAAGGGTGGACACTCTTGGGGCTGAGAGGTTTGGTGAGGTTGGGTGAGCAAACGCAGACCCTTTAAAGTAATACTGCGTGGTACCCATCGCATGGTTCCCAAATCTCCAGGTTCAAGGGCATCTTCCTACATCGAAAACATGCATGAGAAACCCAGAAGATGGTACACCGTGTGATAGGGAAAGGTTTCTAAAACGCACCTCATTTCTCATCTCCTTGTGCCCGGGTTCGCCATTCCAGCCGCTTTACTAGCAATCTCCCTACTTGGAGCATCAGCACCTTTAACCTCCTGTTCCGTACAGGTTGCAATTTGTCCTGAGGATGAACGGGTAGACCGGGAACCAGTGAGAGACTAGCTCTTGGTGTCGGGACAGGCACAGGTCACTCTATTTTCCCATCAGGAAGAAGAATTAACCACAGGCTCAGCCTGCCCCCCGGAACCAGAACAGGGCCTGAAGCCATCCTGCGCTTTTGCGGCCAGCTCCCAAAAAAGCGAGTTGTAAAATGGAGCTTCAGGGCACTGCAATTCACAAACCTGCAGAGTTATAAATGATAACTCTCGTCCACAAATATATTGAGGGAAGGCAAAGAAGAGGATTTGAAATCAAGGCAGAATTGCACGAAACAGATTTCAGGAGGTAGATACGAATCGCCTTTAAAGCACATGAAAAGCGGCAAAACGTTGACAATGATGCCCTTGGCCAAAAAGGGCGTATGCGTTTTTTCCTGAATATATTCAGGAAAAAACGCATACGCCCTTTTTGGCCAACCAAGCAACCTGGAAAGGCAAATCAGCGCTACAGAGAAGTCTCGCTTCCCATCGGTCAAAAGGGCCATGCTGAAAAAAGTGTCAAAACCAGAAATGCAGGACAGGCCATGGAGAAATGGGAGCCTTGCTACACTGATGGGCGGGATGTAAATTGCCAACAGCCACTCTGGAGAAGTGTACGGTGTGTCCTGAAACATCTGAAAAACACAGCTTAGAGAGCATAGGGCACTTCCACTCATGGGGGTATAAATTGGGAAAATTAAAAATCAGCAAGACACAAGCACCCCAAAGTTGAGGGCTGCTCTGTTGACAAGGACCTCCACTTCATTCCACCTTAAATATCCCAGGAAAGAGAAAAATGGATAAAGAAGTTGTGGTCCTTATGTACAATGGAATATCACTCAGCCATGAAATCAATGTCATAAGGTTAGTAGCAGCATGATGAGTGGATTTAGGTACGACGATTCTAAGTGAAATAAGTCACACAGAAAAGGACACTTCTCATAAGGTATCACTGATAGAGGGAATGTAAAAACCGTTACACTTGAACTGAATTACAAAACAGAAAAGAGTCACACATGCAGAAAACACACTATGGCTGCTTAACGGGAAAGGTGAGGTGGGGTGATACATAAAACAAGGGTATCAAATTAGCTCAGATACCATTCCATAAACCCAATATGTAGTAGACAAGACCTACTCCTTGCTCAGAGAACTGGACTCAACACGCCCTATTCACCGCACAAGAATATATCTGACTAGTAATAATCTTAAAACCTATGTATTGATATCTCTCTGTTAGTGTGTCAAGTGGGTGTAAAGCGGCATAAAAACAGCTGTGAAAAGCAGCTAAACCCCACTATAAAAATAAATTACTTTGAAAAACCCATGAAACAAAGACAGTGAAAGAGAGAGAAATTCTTACACAATGCGTTCAGGGGCTGTGATGCAAGCTGGATTGACCATATCTAGACCCACAGCTGGATGAGACATAAGGGTGGACACTCTTGGGGCTGAGAGGTTTGGTGAGGTTGGGTGAGCAAACGCAGACCCTTTAAAGGAATACTGCGTGGTACCCATTGCATGGGTCCCAAATCTCCACGTTCAAGGGCATCTTCCTACATCAAAAACATGCATGAGAAACCCAGAAGATGGTACACCATGTGATGGGGAAAGGTTTCTAAAACGCACCTCATTTCTCCTGTCCTTGTGCTCGGGTTCGCCATTCCAGCCGCTTTAGTAGCAATCGCCCTCAATGGAAAATCATCACCTTTAACCTCCTGTTCCATACAGCTTGCAATTTGTCCTGAGGATGAACGGAAAAACGGGGAGCCAATGAGAGATTAGCTCTTGGTGTTGGGACAGGCACAGGTCACTCTATTTTCCCATCAGGAAGAAGAAATAACCACAGGCTCAGCCTGCCGCCCGGAACAAGAATAGTGCGTGAGGCCATCCTGCGCTTTTGCGGAGAGCTCCCAAAAAAGCGAGTTTAAAAATGGAGCTCAGGGGCATTTCAATTCACAAACCAGCCGAGTTATAAATGATAACTCTCGTCCAAAAATATATTGAGGGAAGGCAACGAAGAGGATTTGAAAGCAAGGCAGAATTGCAGGAAACAGATTTCAGGAGGTAGATATGAATCGCCTTTAAAGCACATGAAAAGCGGCAAAACGTCGAAAATGATGCCCTTGGCCAAAAAGGGCGTATGCGGTTTTTCCTGAATATATTCAGGAAAAAACGCATACGCCCTTTTTGGCCAACCAAGCAACCTGGAAAGGCAAATCAACGCTACAGAGAAGTCTCGCTTCCCATCGGTCAAAAGGGCCATGCTGAAAAAAGTGTCAAAACCAGAAATGCAGGACAGGCCATGGAGAAATGGGAGCCTTGCTACACTGATGGGCGGGATGTAAACTGCCAACAGCCACACTGGAGAAGTGTACGGTGACTCCTGAAACATCTGAAAAACACAGCTTAGAGAACATAGGGCACTTCCACTCATGGGGGTATAAATTGGGAAAATTAAAAATCAGCAAGACACAAGCACCCCAAAGTTGAGGGCTGCTCTGTTGACAAGGACCTCCACTTCATTCCACCTTAAATATCCCAGGAAAGAGAAAAATGGATAAAGAAGTTGTGGTCTTTATGTACAATGGAATATCACTCAGCCATTAAATCAATGTCATAATGTTAGTAGCAGCATGATGAGTGTATTTAGGTACGACGATTCTAAGTGAAATAAGTCACACAGAAAAGGACACTTCTCATAAGGTATCACTGATAGAGGGAATGTAAAAACCGTTACACTTGAACTGAATTACAAAACAGAACAGAGTCACACATGCAGAAAACACACTATGGCTGCTTAACGGGAAAGGTGAGGTGGGGTGATACATAAAACAAGGGTATCAAATTAGCTCAGATACCGTTCCATAAACCCAATATGTAATAGACAAGACCTACTCCTTGCTCAGAGAACTGGACTCAACACGCCCTATTCACCGCACAAGAATATATCTGACTAGTAATAATCTTAAAACCTATGTATTGATATCTCTCTGTTAGTGTGTCAAGTGGGTGTAAAGCGGCATAAACACAGCAGTGAAAAGCAGCTAAACCCCATTATGAAAATAAATTACTTTGAAAAACCCATGAAACAACGACAGTGAAAGAGAGGGAAATTCTTACACAATGCGTTCAGGGGCTGTGATGCAACCTGGATGGACCATATCTAGACCCACAGCTGGATGAGACATAAGGGTGGACACTCTTGGGGCTGAGAGGTTTGGTGAGGTTGGGTGAGCAAACGCAGACCCTTTAAAGTAATACTGCGTGGTACCCATCGCATGGGTCCCAAATCTCCAGCTTCAAGGGCATCTTCCTACATCGAAAACATGCATGAGAAACCCAGAAGATAGTACACCGTGTGATGGGGAAAGGTTTCTAAAACGCACCTCATTTCTCATCTCCTTGTGCCCGGGTTCGCCATTCCAGCCGCTTTACTAGCAATCTCCCTACTTGGAGCATCAGCACCTTTAACCTCCTGTTCTGTACAGGTTGCAATTTGTCCTGAGGATGAACGGGAAGACGGGGAACCAACGAGAGACTAGCTCTTGGTGTTGGGACAGGCACAGGTCACTCTATTTTCCCATCAGGAAGAAGAATTAACCACAGGCTCAGCCTGCCCCCTAGAACCAGAACAGGGCCTGAAGCCATCCTGCGCTTTTGCGGCCAGCTCCCAAAAAAGCGAGTTGTAAAATGGAGGTTCAGGGCAGTGCAATTCACAAACCTGCAGAGTTATAAATGATAACTCTCGTCCACAAATATATTGAGGGAAGGCAAAGAAGAGGATTTGAAATCAAGGCAGAATTGCAGGAAACAGATTTCAGGAGGTAGATTCGAATCGCCTTTAAAGCACATGAAAAGCGGCAAAACGTTGACAATGATGCCCTTGGCCAAAAAGGGCGTATGCGTTTTTTCCTGAATATATTCAGGAAAAAACGCATACGCCCTTTTTGGCCAACCAAGCAACCTGGAAAGGCAAATCAGCGCTACAAAGAAGTCTCGCTCCCCATCGGTCAAAAGGGCCATGCTGAAAAAAGTGTCAAAACCAGAAATGCAGGACAGGCCATGGAGAAATGAGAGCCTTGCTACACTGATGGGCGGGATGTAAATTGCCAACAGCCACTCTGGAGAAGTGTACGGTGTGTCCTGAAACATCTGAAAAACACAGCTTAGAGAGCATAGGGCACTTCCACTCATGGGGGTATAAATTGGGAAAATGAAAAATCAGCAAGACACAAGCACCCCAAAGTTGAGGGCTGCTCTGTTGACAAGGACCTCCACTTCATTCCACCTTAAATATCCAAGGAAAGAGAAAAATGGATAAAGAAGTTGTGGTCCTTATGTACAATGGAATATCACTCAGCCATGAAATCAATGTCATAAGGTTAGTAGCAGCATGATGAGTGGATTTAGGTACGACGATTCTAAGTGAAATAAGTCACACAGAAAAGGACACTTCTCATAAGGTATCACTTTTAGAGGGAATGTAAAAACCGTTACACTTGAACTGAATTACAAAACAGAACAGAGTCACACATGCAGAAAACAGACTATGGCTGCTTAACGGGAAAGGTGAGGTGGGGTGATACATAAAACAAGGGTATCAAATTAGCTCAGATACCGTTCCATAAACCCAATATGTAGTAGACAAGACCTACTCCTTGCTCAGAGAACTGGACTCAACACGCCCTATTCACCGCACAAGAATATATCTGACTAGTAATAATCTTAAAACCTATGTATTGATATCTCTCTGTTAGTGTGTCAAGTGGGTGTAAAGCGGCATAAACACAGCAGTGAAAAGCAGCTAAACCCCATTATGAAAATAAATTACTTTGAAAAACCCATGAAACAACGACAGTGAAAGAGATAGAAATTCTTACACAATGAGTTCAGGGGCTGTGATGCAAGCTGGATTGACCATATCTAGACCCACAGCTGGATGAGACATAAGGGTGGACACTCTTGGGGCTGAGAGGTTTGGTGAGGTTGGGTGAGCAAACGCAGACCCTTTAAAGGAATACTGCGTGGTACCCATCGCATGGTTCCCAAATCTCCAGGTTCAAGGGCATCTTCCTACATCGAAAACATGCATGAGAAACCCAGAAGATGGTACACCGTGTGATAGGGAAAGGTTTCTAAAACGCACCTCATTTCTCATCTCCTTGTGCCCGGGTTCGCCATTCCAGCCGCTTTACTAGCAATCTCCCTACTTGGAGCATCAGCACCTTTAACCTCCTGTTCCGTACAGGTTGCAATTTGTCCTGAGGATGAACGGGTAGACCGGGAACCAGTGAGAGACTAGCTCTTGGTGTCGGGACAGGCACAGGTCACTCTATTTTCCCATCAGGAAGAAGAATTAACCACAGGCTCAGCCTGCCCCCCGGAACCAGAACAGGGCCTGAAGCCATCCTGCGCTTTTGCGGCCAGCTCCCAAAAAAGCGAGTTGTAAAATGGAGCTTCAGGGCACTGCAATTCACAAACCTGCAGAGTTATAAATGATAACTCTCGTCCACAAATATATTGAGGGAAGGCAAAGAAGAGGATTTGAAATCAAGGCAGAATTGCACGAAACAGATTTCAGGAGGTAGATACGAATCGCCTTTAAAGCACATGAAAAGCGGCAAAACGTTGACAATGATGCCCTTGGCCAAAAA
This sequence comes from Balaenoptera borealis, assembly GCF_965194805.1. NCBI lineage: Eukaryota > Metazoa > Chordata > Mammalia > Artiodactyla > Balaenopteridae > Balaenoptera > Balaenoptera borealis. The sequence goes on from NW_028123988.1 coordinate 1,973,853, forward strand.
GGGCGTATGCGTTTTTTCCTGAATATATTCAGGAAAAAACGAATACGCCCTTTTTGGCCAACCAAGCAACCTGGAAAGGCGAATCAGCGCTACAGAGAAGTCTCGCTTCCCATCGGTCAAAAGGGCCATGCTGAAAAAAGTGTCAAAACCAGAAATGCAGGACAGGCCATGGAGAAATGGGAGCCTTGCTACACTGATGGGCGGGATGTAAATTGCCAACAGCCACTCTGGAGAAGTGTACGGTGTGTCCTGAAACATCTGAAAAACACAGCTTAGAGAGCATAGGGCACTTCCACTCATGGGGGTATAAATTGGGAAAATTAAAAATCAGCAAGACACAAGCACCCCAAAGTTGAGGGCTGCTCTGTTGACAAGGACCTCCACTTCATTCCACCTTCAATATCCCAGGAAAGAGAAAAATGGATAAAGAAGTTGTGGTCCTTATGTACAATGGAATATCACTCAGCCATGAAATCAATGTCATAAGGTTAGTAGCAGCATGATGAGTGGATTTAGGTACGACGATTCTAAGTGAAATAAGTCACACAGAAAAGGACACTTCTCATAAGGTATCACTGATAGAGGGAATGTAAAAACCGTTACACTTGAACTGAATTACAAAACAGAACAGAGTCACAAATGCAGAAAACACACTATGGCTGCTTAATGGGAAAGGTGAGGTGGGGTGATACATAAAACAAGGGTATCAAATTAGCTCAGATACCATTCCATAAACCCAATATGTAGTAGACAAGACCTACTCCTTGCTCAGAGAACTGGACTCAACACGCCCTATTCACCGCACAAGAATATATCTGACTAGTAATAATCTTAAAACCTATGTATTGATATCTCTCTGTTAGTGTGTCAAGTGGGTGTAAAGCGGCATAAAAACAGCTGTGAAAAGCAGCTAAACCCCACTATGAAAATAAATTACTTTGAAAAACCCATGAAACAAAGACAGTGAAAGAGAGAGAAATTCTTACACAATGCGTTCAGGGGCTGTGATGCAAGCTGGATTGACCATATCTAGACCCACAGCTGGATGAGACATAAGGGTGGACACTCTTGGGGCTGAGAGGTTTGGTGAGGTTGGGTGAGCAAACGCAGACCCTTTAAAGGAATACTGCGTGGTACCCATTGCATGGGTCCCAAATCTCCACGTTCAAGGGCATCTTCCTACATCAAAAACATGCATGAGAAACCCAGAAGATGGTACACCATGTGATGGGGAAAGGTTTCTAAAACGCACCTCATTTCTCCTGTCCTTGTGCTCGGGTTCGCCATTCCAGCCGCTTTAGTAGCAATCGCCCTCAATGGAAAATCATCACCTTTAACCTCCTGTTCCATACAGCTTGCAATTTGTCCTGAGGATGAACGGAAAAACGGGGAGCCAATGAGAGATTAGCTCTTGGTGTTGGGACAGGCACAGGTCACTCTATTTTCCCATCAGGAAGAAGAAATAACCACAGGCTCAGCCTGCCGCCCGGAACAAGAATAGTGCCTGAGGCCATCCTGCGCTTTTGCGGAGAGCTCCCAAAAAAGCGAGTTTAAAAATGGAGCTCAGGGGCATTGCAATTCACAAACCAGCCGAGTTATAAATGATAACTCTCGTCCAAAAATATATTGAGGGAAGGCAACGAAGAGGATTTGAAAGCAAGGCAGAATTGCAGGAAACAGATTTCAGGAGGTAGATATGAATCGCCTTTAAAGCACATGAAAAGCGGCAAAACGTCGAAAATGATGCCCTTGGCCAAAAAGGGCGTATGCGGTTTTTCCTGAATATATTCAGGAAAAAACGCATACGCCCTTTTTGGCCAACCAAGCAACCTGGAAAGGCAAATCAACGCTACAGAGAAGTCTCGTTTTCCATCGGTCAAAAGGGCCATGCTGAAAAAAGTGTCAAAACCAGAAATGCAGGACAGGCCATGGAGAAATGGGAGCCTTGCTACACTGATGAGCGGGATGTAAACTGCCAACAGCCACACTGGAGAAGTGTACGGTGACTCCTGAAACATCTGAAAAACACAGCTTAGAGAACATAGGGCACTTCCACTCATGGGGGTATAAATTGGGAAAATGAAAAATCAGCAAGACACAAGCACCCCAAAGTTTAGGGCTGCTCTGTTGACAAGGACCTCCACTTCATTCCACCTTAAATATCCCAGGAAAGAGAAAAATGTATATAGAAGTTGTGGTCCTTATGTACAATGGAATATCACTCAGCCATGAAATCAATGTCATAAGGCTAGTAGAAGCATGATGACTGGATTTAGGTACGACGATTCTAAGTGAAATAAGTCACACAGAAAAGGACACTTCAAATAAGGTATCACTTATAGAAGGAATGTAAAAACCGTTACACTTGAACTGAATTACAAAACAGAACAGAGTCACACATGCAGAAAACACACTATGGCTGCTTAACGGGAAATGTGAGGTGGGGTGATACATAAAACAAGGGTTTCAAATGAGCTCAGATACCATTCCATAAACACAATATGTAATAGACAAGACCTACTCCTTGCTCAGAGAATTGGACTCAACACACCCTATTCACCGCACAAGAATATATCTGACTAGTAATAATCTTAAAACCTATGTATTGACACCTCTCTGTTAGTGTGTCAAGTGGGTGTAAAGCGGCATAAACACAGCAGTGAAAAGCAGCTAAACCCCATTATAAAAATAAATTACTTTGAAAAACCCATGAAACAAAGACAGTGAAAGAGAGAGAAATTCTTACACAATGCGTTCAGGGGCTGTGATGCAACCTGGATTGACCATATCTAGACCCACAGCTGGATGAGACATAAGGGTGGACACTCTTGGGGCTGAGAGGTTTGGTGAGGTTGGGTGAGCAAACGCAGACCCTTTAGAGTAATACTGCGTGGTACCCATCCCATGGGTCCCAAATCTCCAGGTTCAAGGGCATCTTCCTACATCGAAAACATGCATGAGAAACCCAGAAGATAGTACACCGTGTGATGGGGAAAGGTTTCTAAAACGCACCTCATTTCTCATCTCCTTGTGCCCGGGTTCGCCATTCCAGCCGCTTTATTAGCAATCTCCCTACTTGGAGCATCAGCACCTTTAACCTCCTGTTTCGTACAGGTTGCAATTTGTCCTGAGGATGAACGGGAAGACGTGGAACCAATGAGAGACTAGCTCTTGGTGTTGGGACAGGCACAGGTCACTCTATTTTCCCATCAGGAAGAAGAATTAACCACAGGCTCAGCCTGCGCCCCGGAACAAGAAAAGGGCCTGAAGCCATCCTGCGCTTTTGCGGCCAGCTCCCAAAAAACGAGTTGTAAAATGGAGGTTCAGGGCACAGCAATTCACAAACCTGCAGAGTTATAAATGAAAACTCTCTTCCACAAATATATTGAGGGAAGGCAAAGAAGAGGATTTGAAATCAAGGCAGAATTGCAGGAAACAGATTTCAGGAGGTAGATTCGAATCGCCTTTAAAGCAGATGAAAAGCGGCAAAATGTTGACAATGATGCCCTTGGCCAAAAAGGGCGTATGCGTTTTTTCCTGAATATATTCAGGAAAAAACGCATACGCCCTTTCTGGCCAACCAAGCAACCTGGAAAGGCAAATCAGCGCTACAAAGAAGTCTCGCTTCCCATCGGTCAAAAGGGCCATGCTGAAAAAAGTGTCAAAACCAGAAATGCAGGACAGGCCATGGAGAAATGGGAGCCTTGCTACACTGATGGGCGGGATGTAAATTGCCAACAGCCACTCTGGAGAAGTGTACGGTAAGTCCTGAAACATCTAAAAAACACAGCTTAGAGAGCATAGGGCACTTCCACGCATGGGGGTATAAATTGGGAAAATGAAAAATCAGCAAGACACAAGCACGCCAAAGTTGAGGGCTGCTCTGTTGACAAGGACCTCCACTTCATTCCACCTTCAATATCCCAGGAAAGAGAAAAATGGATAAAGAAGTTGTGGTCCTTATGTAAAATGGAATATCACTGAGCCATGAAATCAATGTCATAAGGCTAGTAGCAGCATGATGAGTGGATTTAGGTACGACGATTCTAAGTGAAATAAGTCACACAGAAAAGGACACTTCTCATAAGGTATCACTGATAGAGGGAATGTAAAAACCGTTACACTTGAACTGAATTACAAAACAGAACAGAGTCACACATGCAAAAACACACTATGGCTGCTTAACGGGAAAGGTGAGGTGGGGTGATACATAAAACAAGGGTTTCAAATTAGCTCAGATACCGTTCCATAAACCCAATATGTAATAGACAAGACCTACTCCTTGCTCAGAGAACTGGACTCAACACGCCCTATTCACCGCACAAGAATATATCTGACTAGTAATAATCGTAAAACATATGTATTGATATCTCTCTGTTAGTGTGTCAAGTGGGTGGAAAGCGGCATAAACACAGCCGTGAAAAGGAGCTAAACCCCATTATGAAAATAAATTACTTTGAAAAACCCATGAAAGAAAGACAGTGAAAGAGGGAGAAATTCTTACACAATGCGTTCAGGGGCTGTGATGCAACCTGGATTGACCATATCTAGACCCACAGCTGGATGAGACATAAGGGTGGACACTCTTGGGGCTGAGAGGTTTGGTGAGGTTGGGTGAGCAAACGCAGACCCTTTAAAGTAATACTGCGTGGTACCCATCGCATGGGTCCCAAATCTCCAGGTTCAAGGGCATCTTCCTACATCGAAAACATGCATGAGAAACCCAGAAGATAGTACACCGTGTGATGGGGAAAGGTTTCTAAAACGCACCTCATTTCTCATCTCCTTGTGCCCGGGTTCGCCATTCCAGCCGCTTTACTAGCAATCTCCCTACTTGGAGCATCAGCACCTTTAACCTCCTGTTCCGTACAGGTTGCAATTTGTCCTGAGGATGAACGGGAAGACGGGGAACCAACGAGAGACTAGCTCTTGTTGTTGGGACAGGCACAGGTCACTCTATTTTCCCATCAGGAAGAAGAATTATCCACAGGCTCAGCCTGCCCCCTAGAACCAGAACAGGGCCTGAAGCCATCCTGCGCTTTTGCGGCCAGCTCCCAAAAAAGCGAGTTGTAAACTGGAGGTTCAGGGCACTGCAATTCACAAACCTGCAGAGTTATAAATGATAACTCTCGTCCACAAATATATTGAGGGAAGGCAAAGAAGAGGATTTGAAATCAAGGCAGAATTGCACGAAACAGATTTCAGGAGGTAGATACGAATCGCCTTTAAAGCAGATGAAAAGCGGCAAAACGTTGACAATGATGCCCTTGGCCAAAAAGGGCGTATGCGTTTTTTCCTGAATATATTCAGGAAAAAACGCATACGCCCTTTTTGGCCAACCAAGCAACCTGGAAAGGCAAATCAGCGCTACAGAGAAGTCTCGCTTCCCATCGGTCAAAAGGGCCATGCTGAAAAAAGTGTCAAAACCAGAAATGCAGGACAGGCCATGGAGAAATGGGAGCCTTGCTACACTGATGGGCGGGATGTAAATTGCCAACAGCCACTCTGGAGAAGTGTACGGTGTGTCCTGAAACATCTGAAAAACACAGCTTAGAGAGCATAGGGCACTTCCACTCATGGGGGTATAAATTGGGAAAATTAAAAATCAGCAAGACACAAGCACCCCAAAGTTGAGGGCTGCTCTGTTGACAAGGACCTCCACTTCATTCCACCTTCAATATCCCAGGAAAGAGAAAAATGGATAAAGAAGTTGTGGTCCTTATGTACAATGGAATATCACTCAGCCATGAAATCAATGTCATAAGGTTAGTAGCAGCATGATGAGTGGATTTAGGTACGACGATTCTAAGTGAAATAAGTCACACAGAAAAGGACACTTCTCATAAGGTATCACTGATAGAGGGAATGTAAAAACCGTTACACTTGAACTGAATTACAAAACAGAACAGAGTCACACATGCAGAAAACAGACTATGGCTGCTTAACGGGAAAGGTGAGGTGGGGTGATACATAAAACAAGGGTATCAAATTAGCTCAGATACCGTTCCATAAACCCAATATGTAGTAGACAAGACCTACTCCTTGCTCAGAGAACTGGACTCAACACGCCCTATTCACCGCACAAGAATATATCTGACTAGTAATAATCTTAAAACCTATGTATTGATATCTCTCTGTTAGTGTGTCAAGTGGGTAAAAAGCGGCATAAACACAGCAGTGAAAAGCAGCTAAACCCCATTATAAAAATAAATTACTTTGAAAAACCCATGAAACAAAGACAGTGAAAGAGAGAGAAATTCTTACACAATGCATTCAGGGGCTGTGATGCAACCTGGATTGACCATATCTAGACCCACAGCTGGATGAGACATAAGGGTGGACACTGTTGCGGCTGAGAGGTTTGGTGAGGTTGGGTGAGCAAACGCAGACCCTTTAAAGTAATACTGCGTGGTACCCATCGCATGGGTCCCAAATCTCCAGGTTCAAGGGCATCTTCCTACATCGAAAACATGCATGAGAAACCCAGAAGATGGTACACCGTGTGATGGGGAAAGGTTTCTAAAACGCACCTCATTTCTCATCTCCTTGTGCCCGGGTTCGCCATTCCAGCCGCTTTACTAGCAATCTCCCTACTTGGAGCATCAGCACCTTTAACCTCCTGTTCCGTACAGGTTGCAATTTGTCCTGAGGATGAACGGGAAGACGTGGAACCAACGAGAGACTAGCTCTTGGTGTTGGGACAGGCACAGGTCACTCTATTTTCCCATCAGGAAGAAGAATTAACCACAGGCTCAGCCTGCCCCCCGGAACCAGAACAGGGCCTGAAGCCATCCTGCGCTTTTGCGGCCAGCTCCCAAAAAAGCGAGTTGTAAAATGGAGGTTCAGGGCAGTGCAATTCACAAACCTGCAGAGTTATAAATGATAACTCTTGTCCACAAATATATTGAGGGAAGGCAAAGAAGAGGATTTGAAATCAAGGCAGAATTGCAGGAAACAGATTTCAGGAGGTAGATACGAATCGCCTTTAAAGCACATGAAAAGCGGCAAAACGTTGACAATGATGCCCTTGGCCAAAAAGGGCGTATGCGTTTTTTCCTGAATATATTCAGGAAAAAACGCATACGCCTTTTTGGCCAACCAAGCAACCTGGAAAGGCAAATCAGCGCTCCAAAGTAGTCTCGCTCCCCATCGGTCAAAAGGGCCATGCTGAAAAAAGTGTCAAAACCAGAAATGCAGGACAGGCCATGGAGAAATGAGAGCCTTGCTACACTGATGGGCGGGATGTAAATTGCCAACAGCCACTCTGGAGAAGTGTACGGTGTGTCCTGAAACATCTGAAAAACACAGCTTAGAGAGCATAGGGCACTTCCACTCATGGGGGTATAAATTGGGAAAATGAAAAATCAGCAAGACACAAGCACCCCAAAGTTGAGGGCTGCTCTGTTGACAAGGACCTCCACTTCATTCCACCTTAAATATCCAAGGAAAGAGAAAAATGGATAAAGAAGTTGTGGTCCTTATGTACAATGGAATATCACTCAGCCATGAAATCAATGTCATAAGGTTAGTAGCAGCATGATGAGTGGATTTAGGTACGACGATTCTAAGTGAAATAAGTCACACAGAAAAGGACACTTCTCATAAGGTATCACTTTTAGAGGGAATGTAAAAACCGTTACACTTGAACTGAATTACAAAACAGAACAGAGTCACATGCAGAAAACAGACTATGGCTGCTTAACGGGAAAGGTGAGGTGGGGTGATACATAAAACAAGGGTATCAAATTAGCTCAGATACCGTTCCATAAACCCAATATGTAGTAGACAAGACCTACTCCTTGCTCAGAGAACTGGACTCAACACGCCCTATTCACCGCACAAGAATATATCTGACTAGTAATAATCTTAAAACCTATGTATTGATATCTCTCTGTTAGTGTGTCAAGTGGGTGTAAAGCGGCATAAACACAGCAGTGAAAAGCAGCTAAACCCCATTATGAAAATAAATTACTTTGAAAAACCCATGAAACAACGACAGTGAAAGAGATAGAAATTCTTACACAATGAGTTCAGGGGCTGTGATGCAAGCTGGATTGACCATATCTAGACCCACAGCTGGATGAGACATAAGAGTGGACACTCTTGGGGCTGAGAGGTTTGGTGAGGTTGGGTGAGCAAACGCAGACCCTTTAAAGTAATACTGCGTGGTACCCATCGCATGGTTCCCAAATCTCCAGGTTCAAGGGCATCTTCCTACATCGAAAACATGCATGAGAAACCCAGAAGATGGTACACCGTGTGATAGGGAAAGGTTTCTAAAACGCACCTCATTTCTCATCTCCTTGTGCCCGGGTTCGCCATTCCAGCCGCTTTACTAGCAATCTCCCTACTTGGAGCATCAGCACCTTTAACCTCCTGTTCCGTACAGGTTGCAATTTGTCCTGAGGATGAACGGGAAGACGTGGAACCAACGAGAAACTAGCTCTTGGTGTTGGGACAGGCACAGGTCACTCTATTTTCCCATCAGGAAGAAGAATTAACCACAGGCTCAGCCTGCCCCCCGGAACCAGAACAGGGCCTGAAGCCATCCTGCGCTTTTGCGGCCAGCTCCCAAAAAAGCGAGTTGTAAAATGGAGGTTCAGGGCAGTGCAATTCACAAACCTGCAGAGTTATAAATGATAACTCTCGTCCACAAATATATTGAGGGAAGGCAAAGAAGAGGATTTGAAATCAAGGCAGAATTGCAGGAAACAGATTACAGGAGGTAGATTCGAATCGCCTTTAAAGCACATGAAAAGCGGCAAAACGTTGACAATGATGCCCTTGGCCAAAAAGGGCGTATGCGTTTTTTCCTGAATATATTCAGGAAAAAACGCATACGCCCTTTTTGGCCAACCAAGCAACCTGGAAAGGCAAATCATCGCTACAAAGAAGTCTCGCTCCCCATCGGTCAAAAGGGCCATGCTGAAAAAAGTGTCAAAACCAGAAATGCAGGACAGGCCATGGAGAAATGAGAGCCTTGCTACACTGATGGGCGGGATGTAAATTGCCAACAGCCACTCTGGAGAAGTGTACGGTGTGTCCTGAAACATCTGAAAAACACAGCTTAGAGAGCATAGGGCACTTCCACTCATGGGGGTATAAATTGGGAAAATGAAAAATCAGCAAGACACAAGCACCCCAAAGTTGAGGGCTGCTCTGTTGACAAGGACCTCCACTTCATTCCACCTTAAATATCCAAGGAAAGAGAAAAATGGATAAAGAAGTTGTGGTCCTTATGTACAATGGAATATCACTCAGCCATGAAATCAATGTCATAAGGTTAGTAGCAGCATGATGAGTGGATTTAGGTACGACGATTCTAAGTGAAATAAGTCACACAGAAAAGGACACTTCTCATAAGGTATCACTTTTAGAGGGAATGTAAAAACCGTTACACTTGAACTGAATTACAAAACAGAACAGAGTCACACATGCAGAAAACAGACTATGGCTGCTTAACGGGAAAGGTGAGGTGGGGTGATACATAAAACAAGGGTATCAAATTAGCTCAGATACCGTTCCATAAACCCAATATGTAGTAGACAAGACCTACTCCTTGCTCAGAGAACTGGACTCAACACGCCCTATTCACCGCACAAGAATATATCTGACTAGTAATAATCTTAAAACCTATGTATTGATATCTCTCTGTTAGTGTGTCAAGTGGGTGTAAAGCGGCATAAACACAGCAGTGAAAAGCAGCTAAACCCCATTATGAAAATAAATTACTTTGAAAAACCCATGAAACAACGACAGTGAAAGAGATAGAAATTCTTACACAATGCGTTCAGGGGCTGTGATGCAAGCTGGATTGACCATATCTAGACCCACAGCTGGATGAGACATAAGGGTGGACACTGTTGCGGCTGAGAGGTTTGGTGAGGTTGGGTGAGCAAACGCAGACCCTTTAAAGTAATACTGCGTGGTACCCATCGCATGGGTCCCAAATCTCCAGGTTCAAGGGCATCTTCCTACATCGAAAACATGCATGAGAAACCCAGAAGATGGTACACCGTGTGATGGGGAAAGGTTTCTAAAACGCACCTCATTTCTCATCTCCTTGTGCCCGGGTTCGCCATTCCAGCCGCTTTACTAGCAATCTCCCTACTTGGAGCATCAGCACCTTTAACCTCCTGTTCCGTACAGGTTGCAATTTGTCCTGAGGATGAACGGGAAGACGTGGAACCAATGAGAGACTAGCTCTTGGTGTTGGGACAGGCACAGGTCACTCTATTTTCCCATCAGGAAGAAGAATTAACCACAGGCTCAGCCTGCCCCCCGGAACCAGAACAGGGCCTGAAGCCATCCTGCGCTTTTGCGGCCAGCTCCCAAAAAAGCGAGTTGTAAAATGGAGGTTCAGGGCAGTGCAATTCACAAACCTGCAGAGTTATAAATGATAACTCTCGTCCACAAATATATTGAGGGAAGGCAAAGAAGAGGATTTGAAATCAAGGCAGAATTGCAGGAAACAGATTTCAGGAGGTAGATTCGAATCGCCTTTAAAGCAGATGAAAAGCGGCAAAACGTTGACAATGATGCCCTTGGCCAAAAAGGGCGTATGCGTTTTTTCCTGAATATATTCAGGAAAAAACGCATACGCCCTTTCTGGCCAACCAAGCAACCTGGAAAGGCAAATCAGCGCTACAAAGAAGTCTCGCTTCCCATCGGTCAAAAGGGCCATGCTGAAAAAAGTGTCAAAACCAGAAATGCAGGACAGGCCATGGAGAAATGGGAGCCTTGCTACACTGATGGGCGGGATGTAAACTGCCAACAGCCACACTGGAGAAGTGTACGGTGACTCCTGAAACATCTGAAAAACACAGCTTAGAGAACATAGGGCACTTCCACTCATGGGGGTATAAATTGGGAAAATGAAAAATCAGCAAGACACAAGCACCCCAAAGTTGAGGGCTGCTCTGTTGACAAGGACCTCCACTTCATTCCACCTTAAATATCCCAGGAAAGAGAAAAATGGATAAAGAAGTTGTGGTCCTTATGTACAATGGAATATCACTCAGCCATGAAATCAATGTCATAAGGTTAGTAGCAGCATGATGAGTGGATTTAGGTACGACGATTCTAAGTGAAATAAGTCACACAGAAAAGGACACTTCTCATAAGGTATCACTTATAGAGGGAATGTAAAAACCGTTACACTTGAACTGAATTACAAAAGAGAACAGCGTCACACATGCAGAAAACAGACTATGGCTGCTTAACGGGAAAGGTGAGGTGGGGTGATACATAAAACAAGGGTATCAAATTAGCTCAGATACCGTTCCATAAACCCAATATGTAGTAGACAAGACCTACTCCTTGCTCAGAGAACTGGACTCAACACGCCCTATTCACCGCACAAGAATATATCTGACTAGTAATAATCTTAAAACCTATGTATTGATATCTCTCTGTTAGTGTGTCAAGTGGGTGTAAAGCGGCATAAACACAGCAGTGAAAAGCAGCTAAACCCCATTATGAAAATAAATTACTTTGAAAAACCCATGAAACAACGACAGTGAAAGAGATAGAAATTCTTACACAATGAGTTCAGGGGCTGTGATGCAACCTGGATTGACCATATCTAGACCCACAGCTGGATGAGACATAAGGGTGGACACTCTTGGGGCTGAGAGGTTTGGTGAGGTTGGGTGAGCAAACGCAGACCCTTTAAAGTAATACTGCGTGGTACCCATCGCATGGTTCCCAAATCTCCAGGTTCAAGGGCATCTTCCTACATCGAAAACATGCATGAGAAACCCAGAAGATGGTACACCGTGTGATAGGGAAAGGTTTCTAAAACGCACCTCATTTCTCATCTCCTTGTGCCCGGGTTCGCCATTCCATCCGCTTTACTAGCAATCTCCCTACTTGGAGCATCAGCACCTTTAACCTCCTGTTCCGTACAGGTTGCAATTTGTCCTGAGGATGAACGGGTAGACCGGGAACCAGTGAGAGACTAGCTCTTGGTGTCGGGACAGGCACAGGTCACTCTATTTTCCCATCAGGAAGAAGAATTAACCACAGGCTCAGCCTGCCCCCCGGAACCAGAACAGGGCCTGAAGCCATCCTGCGCTTTTGCGGCCAGCTCCCAAAAAAGCGAGTTGTAAAATGGAGCTTCAGGGCACTGCAATTCACAAACCTGCAGAGTTATAAATGATAACTCTCGTCCACAAATATATTGAGGGAAGGCAAAGAAGAGGATTTGAAATCAAGGCAGAATTGCACGAAACAGATTTCAGGAGGTAGATACGAATCGCCTTTAAAGCACATGAAAAGCGGCAAAACGTTGACAATGATGCCCTTGGCCAAAAAGGGCGTATGCGTTTTTTCCTGAATATATTCAGGAAAAAACGCATACGCCTTTTTGGCCAACCAAGCAACCTGGAAAGGCAAATCAGCGCTACAGAGAAGTCTCGCTTCCCATCGGTCAAAAGGGCCATGCTGAAAAAAGTGTCAAAACCAGAAATGCAGGACAGGCCATGGAGAAATGGGAGCCTTGCTACACTGATGGGCGGGATGTAAATTGCCAACAGCCACTCTGGAGAAGTGTACGGTGTGTCCTGAAACATCTGAAAAACACAGCTTAGAGAGCATAGGGCACTTCCACTCATGGGGGTATAAATTGGGAAAATTAAAAATCAGCAAGACACAAGCACCCCAAAGTTGAGGGCTGCTCTGTTGACAAGGACCTCCACTTCATTCCACCTTCAATATCCCAGGAAAGAGAAAAATGGATAAAGAAGTTGTGGTCCTTATGTACAATGGAATATCACTCAGCCATGAAATCAATGTCATAAGGTTAGTAGCAGCATGATGCGTGGGTTTAGGTACGACGATTCTAAGTGAAATAAGTCACACAGAAAAGGACACTTCTCATAAGGTATCACTGATAGAGGGAATGTAAAAACCGTTACACTTGAACTGAATTACAAAACAGAACAGAGTCACAAATGCAGAAAACACACTATGGCTGCTTAATGGGAAAGGTGAGGTGGGGTGATACATAAAACAAGGGTATCAAATTAGCTCAGATACCGTTCCATAAACCCAATATGTAGTAGACAAGACCTACTCCTTGCTCAGAGAACTGGACTCAACACGCCCTATTCACCGCACAAGAATATATCTGACTAGTAATAATCTTAAAACCTATGTATTGATATCTCTCTGTTAGTGTGTCAAGTGGGTGTAAAGCGGCATAAAAACAGCTGTGAAAAGCAGCTAAACACCACTATAAAAATAAATTACTTTGAATAACCCATGAAACAAAGACAGTGAAAGAGAGAAATTCTTACACAATGCGTTCAGGGGCTGTGATGCAAGCTGGATTGACCATATCTAGACCCACAGCTGGATGAGACATAAGGGTGGACACTCTTGGGGCTGAGAGGTTTGGTGAGGTTGGGTGAGCAAACGCAGACCCTTTAAAGTAATACTGCGTGGTACCCATTGCATGGGTCCCAAATCTCCACGTTCAAGGGCATCTTCCTACATCAAAAACATGCATGAGAAACCCAGAAGATGGTACACCATGTGATGGGGAAAGGTTTCTAAAACGCACCTCATTTCTCCTGTCCTTGTGCTCGGGTTCGCCATTCCAGCTGCTTTAGTAGCAACCGCCCTCAATGGAAAATCATCACCTTTAACCTCCTGTTCCATACAGCTTGCAATTTGTCCTGAGGATGAACGGAAAAACGGGGAGCCAATGAGAGATTAGCTCTTGGTGTTGGGACAGGCACAGGTCACTCTATTTTCCCATCAGGAAGAAGAAATAACCACAGGCTCAGCCTGCCGCCCGGAACAAGAATAGTGCCTGAGGCCATCCTGCGCTTTTGCGGAGAGCTCCCAAAAAAGCGAGTTTAAAAATGGAGCTCAGGGGCATTGCAATTCACAAACCAGCCGAGTTATAAATGATAACTCTCGTCCAAAAATATATTGAGGGAAGGCAACGAAGAGGATTTGAAAGCAAGGCAGAATTGCAGGAAACAGATTTCAGGAGGTAGATATGAATCGCCTTTAAAGCACATGAAAAGCGGCAAAACGTCGAAAATGATGCCCTTGGCCAAAAAGGGCGTATGCGGTTTTTCCTGAATATATTCAGGAAAAAACGCATACGCCCTTTTTGGCCAACCAAGCAACCTGGAAAGGCAAATCAACGCTACAGAGAAGTCTCGTTTCCCATCGGTCAAAAGGGCCATGCTGAAAAAAGTGTCAAAACCAGAAATGCAGGACAGGCCATGGAGAAATGGGAGCCTTGCTACACTGATGGGCGGGATGTAAACTGCCAACAGCCACACTGGAGAAGTGTACGGTGACTCCTGAAACATCTGAAAAACACAGCTTAGAGAACATAGGGCACTTCCACTCATGGGGGTATAAATTGGGAAAATGAAAAATCAGCAAGACACAAGCACCCCAAAGTTGAGGGCTGCTCTGTTGACAAGGACCTCCACTTCATTCCACCTTAAATATCCCAGGAAAGAGAAAAATGTATATAGAAGTTGTGGTCCTTATGTACAATGGAATATCACTCAGCCATGAAATCAATGTCATAAGGCTAGTAGAAGCATGATGACTGGATTTAGGTACGACGATTCTAAGTGAAATAAGTCACACAGAAAAGGACACTTCAAATAAGGTATCACTTATAGAAGGAATGTAAAAACCGTTACACTTGAACTGAATTACAAAACAGAACAGAGTCACACATGCAGAAAACACACTATGGCTGCTTAACGGGAAATGTGAGGTGGGGTGATACATAAAACAAGGGTTTCAAATGAGCTCAGATACCATTCCATAAACACAATATGTAATAGACAAGACCTACTCCTTGCTCAGAGAATTGGACTCAACACACCCTATTCACCGCACAAGAATATATCTGACTAGTAATAATCTTAAAACCTATGTATTGACACCTCTCTGTTAGTGTGTCAAGTGGGTGTAAAGCGGCATAAACACAGCAGTGAAAAGCAGCTAAACCCCATTATAAAAATAAATTACTTTGAAAAACCCATGAAACAAAGACAGTGAAAGAGAGAGAAATTCTTACACAATGCGTTCAGGGGCTGTGATGCAACCTGGATTGACCATATCTAGACCCACAGCTGGATGAGACATAAGGGTGGACACTCTTGGGGCTGAGAGGTTTGGTGAGGTTGGGTGAGCAAACGCAGACCCTTTAAAGTAATACTGTGTGGTACCCATCGCACGGGTCCCAAATCTCCAGGTTCAAGGGCATCTTCCTACATCGAAAACATGCATGAGAAACCCAGAAGATGGTACACCGTGTGATGGGGAAAGGTTTCTAAAACGCACCTCATTTCTCATCTCCTTGTGCCCGGGTTCGCCATTCCAGCCGCTTTATTAGCAATCTCCCTACTTGGAGCATCAGCACCTTTAACCTCCTGTTTCGTACAGGTTGCAATTTGTCCTGAGGATGAACGGGAAGACGTGGAACCAATGAGAGACTAGCTCTTGGTGTTGGGACAGGCACAGGTCACTCTATTTTCCCATCAGGAAGAAGAATTAACCACAGGCTCAGCCTGCGCCCCGGAACAAGAAAAGGGCCTGAAGCCATCCTGCGCTTTTGCGGCCAGCTCCCAAAAAACGAGTTGTAAAATGGAGGTTCAGGGCAGTGCAATTCACAAACCTGCAGAGTTATAAATGAAAACTCTCTTCCACAAATATATTGAGGGAAGGCAAAGAAGAGGATTTGAAATCAAGGCAGAATTGCAGGAAACAGATTTCAGGAGGTAGATTCGAATCGCCTTTAAAGCAGATGAAAAGCGCCAAAATGTTGACAATGATGCCCTTGGCCAAAAAGGGCGTATGCGTTTTTTCCTGAATATATTCAGGAAAAAACGCATACGCCCTTTTTGGCCAACCAAGCAACCTGGAAAGGCAAATCAGCGCTACAAAGAAGTCTCGCTCCCCATCGGTCAAAAGGGCCATGCTGAAAAAAGTGTCAAAACCAGAAATGCAGGACAGGCCATGGAGAAATGAGAGCCTTGCTACACTGATGGGCGGGATGTAAATTGCCAACAGCCACTCTGGAGAAGTGTACGGTGTGTCCTGAAACATCTGAAAAACACAGCTTAGAGAGCATAGGGCACTTCCACTCATGGGGGTATAAATTGGGAAAATGAAAAATCAGCAAGACACAAGCACCCCAAAGTTGAGGGCTGCTCTGTTGACAAGGACCTCCACTTCATTCCACCTTAAATATCCAAGGAAAGAGAAAAATGGATAAAGAAGTTGTGGTCCTTATGTACAATGGAATATCACTCAGCCATGAAATCAATGTCATAAGGTTAGTAGCAGCATGATGAGTGGATTTAGGTACGACGATTCTAAGTGAAATAAGTCACACAGAAAAGGACACTTCTCATAAGGTATCACTTTTAGAGGGAATGTAAAAACCGTTACACTTGAACTGAATTACAAAACAGAACAGAGTCACACATGCAGAAAACAGACTATGGCTGCTTAACGGGAAAGGTGAGGTGGGGTGATACATAAAACAAGGGTATCAAATTAGCTCAGATACCGTTCCATAAACCCAATATGTAGTAGACAAGACCTACTCCTTGCTCAGAGAACTGGACTCAACACGCCCTATTCACCGCACAAGAATATATCTGACTAGTAATAATCTTAAAACCTATGTATTGATATCTCTCTGTTAGTGTGTCAAGTGGGTGTAAAGCGGCATAAACACAGCAGTGAAAAGCAGCTAAACCCCATTATGAAAATAAATTACTTTGAAAAACCCATGAAACAACGACAGTGAAAGAGATAGAAATTCTTACACAATGCGTTCAGGGGCTGTGATGCAAGCTGGATTGACCATATCTAGACCCACAGCTGGATGAGACATAAGGGTGGACACTGTTGCGGCTGAGAGGTTTGGTGAGGTTGGGTGAGCAAACGCAGACCCTTTAAAGTAATACTGCGTGGTACCCATCGCATGGGTCCCAAATCTCCAGGTTCAAGGGCATCTTCCTACATCGAAAACATGCATGAGAAACCCAGAAGATGGTACACCGTGTGATGGGGAAAGGTTTCTAAAACGCACCTCATTTCTCATCTCCTTGTGCCCGGGTTCGCCATTCCAGCCGCTTTACTAGCAATCTCCCTACTTGGAGCATCAGCACCTTTAACCTCCTGTTCCGTACAGGTTGCAATTTGTCCTGAGGATGAACGGGAAGACGTGGAACCAATGAGAGACTAGCTCTTGGTGTTGGGACAGGCACAGGTCACTCTATTTTCCCATCAGGAAGAAGAATTAACCACAGGCTCAGCCTGCCCCCCGGAACCAGAACAGGGCCTGAAGCCATCCTGCGCTTTTGCGGCCAGCTCCCAAAAAAGCGAGTTGTAAAATGGAGGTTCAGGGCAGTGCAATTCACAAACCTGCAGAGTTATAAATGATAACTCTCGTCCACAAATATATTGAGGGAAGGCAAAGAAGAGGATTTGAAATCAAGGCAGAATTGCAGGAAACAGATTTCAGGAGGTAGATTCGAATCGCCTTTAAAGCAGATGAAAAGCGGCAAAACGTTGACAATGATGCCCTTGGCCAAAAAGGGCGTATGCGTTTTTTCCTGAATATATTCAGGAAAAAACGCATACGCCCTTTCTGGCCAACCAAGCAACCTGGAAAGGCAAATCAGCGCTACAAAGAAGTCTCGCTTCCCATCGGTCAAAAGGGCCATGCTGAAAAAAGTGTCAAAACCAGAAATGCAGGACAGGCCATGGAGAAATGGGAGCCTTGCTACACTGATGGGCGGGATGTAAACTGCCAACAGCCACACTGGAGAAGTGTACGGTGACTCCTGAAACATCTGAAAAACACAGCTTAGAGAACATAGGGCACTTCCACTCATGGGGGTATAAATTGGGAAAATGAAAAATCAGCAAGACACAAGCACCCCAAAGTTGAGGGCTGCTCTGTTGACAAGGACCTCCACTTCATTCCACCTTAAATATCCCAGGAAAGAGAAAAATGGATAAAGAAGTTGTGGTCCTTATGTACAATGGAATATCACTCAGCCATGAAATCAATGTCATAAGGTTAGTAGCAGCATGATGAGTGGATTTAGGTACGACGATTCTAAGTGAAATAAGTCACACAGAAAAGGACACTTCTCATAAGGTATCACTTATAGAGGGAATGTAAAAACCGTTACACTTGAACTGAATTACAAAAGAGAACAGCGTCACACATGCAGAAAACAGACTATGGCTGCTTAACGGGAAAGGTGAGGTGGGGTGATACATAAAACAAGGGTATCAAATTAGCTCAGATACCGTTCCATAAACCCAATATGTAGTAGACAAGACCTACTCCTTGCTCAGAGAACTGGACTCAACACGCCCTATTCACCGCACAAGAATATATCTGACTAGTAATAATCTTAAAACCTATGTATTGATATCTCTCTGTTAGTGTGTCAAGTGGGTGTAAAGCGGCATAAACACAGCAGTGAAAAGCAGCTAAACCCCATTATGAAAATAAATTACTTTGAAAAACCCATGAAACAACGACAGTGAAAGAGATAGAAATTCTTACACAATGAGTTCAGGGGCTGTGATGCAAGCTGGATTGACCATATCTAGACCCACAGCTGGATGAGACATAAGGGTGGACACTCTTGGGGCTGAGAGGTTTGGTGAGGTTGGGTGAGCAAACGCAGACCCTTTAAAGTAATACTGCGTGGTACCCATCGCATGGTTCCCAAATCTCCAGGTTCAAGGGCATCTTCCTACATCGAAAACATGCATGAGAAACCCAGAAGATGGTACACCGTGTGATAGGGAAAGGTTTCTAAAACGCACCTCATTTCTCATCTCCTTGTGCCCGGGTTCGCCATTCCATCCGCTTTACTAGCAATCTCCCTACTTGGAGCATCAGCACCTTTAACCTCCTGTTCCGTACAGGTTGCAATTTGTCCTGAGGATGAACGGGTAGACCGGGAACCAGTGAGAGACTAGCTCTTGGTGTCGGGACAGGCACAGGTCACTCTATTTTCCCATCAGGAAGAAGAATTAACCACAGGCTCAGCCTGCCCCCCGGAACCAGAACAGGGCCTGAAGCCATCCTGCGCTTTTGCGGCCAGCTCCCAAAAAAGCGAGTTGTAAAATGGAGCTTCAGGGCACTGCAATTCACAAACCTGCAGAGTTATAAATGATAACTCTCGTCCACAAATATATTGAGGGAAGGCAAAGAAGAGGATTTGAAATCAAGGCAGAATTGCACGAAACAGATTTCAGGAGGTAGATACGAATCGCCTTTAAAGCACATGAAAAGCGGCAAAACGTTGACAATGATGCCCTTGGCCAAAAAGGGCGTATGCGTTTTTTCCTGAATATATTCAGGAAAAAACGCATACGCCTTTTTGGCCAACCAAGCAACCTGGAAAGGCAAGTCAGCGCTACAGAGAAGTCTCGCTTCCCATCGGTCAAAAGGGCCATGCTGAAAAAAGTGTCAAAACCAGAAATGCAGGACAGGCCATGGAGAAATGGGAGCCTTGCTACACTGATGGGCGGGATGTAAATTGCCAACAGCCACTCTGGAGAAGTGTACGGTGTGTCCTGAAACATCTGAAAAACACAGCTTAGAGAGCATAGGGCACTTCCACTCATGGGGGTATAAATTGGGAAAATTAAAAATCAGCAAGACACAAGCACCCCAAAGTTGAGGGCTGCTCTGTTGACAAGGACCTCCACTTCATTCCACCTTCAATATCCCAGGAAAGAGAAAAATGGATAAAGAAGTTGTGGTCCTTATGTACAATGGAATATCACTCAGCCATGAAATCAATGTCATAAGGTTAGTAGCAGCATGATGCGTGGGTTTAGGTACGACGATTCTAAGTGAAATAAGTCACACAGAAAAGGACACTTCTCATAAGGTATCACTGATAGAGGGAATGTAAAAACCGTTACACTTGAACTGAATTACAAAACAGAACAGAGTCACAAATGCAGAAAACACACTATGGCTGCTTAATGGGAAAGGTGAGGTGGGGTGATACATAAAACAAGGGTATCAAATTAGCTCAGATACCGTTCCATAAACCCAATATGTAGTAGACAAGACCTACTCCTTGCTCAGAGAACTGGACTCAACACGCCCTATTCACCGCACAAGAATATATCTGACTAGTAATAATCTTAAAACCTATGTATTGATATCTCTCTGTTAGTGTGTCAAGTGGGTGTAAAGCGGCATAAAAACAGCTGTGAAAAGCAGCTAAACACCACTATAAAAATAAATTACTTTGAATAACCCATGAAACAAAGACAGTGAAAGAGAGAAATTCTTACACAATGCGTTCAGGGGCTGTGATGCAAGCTGGATTGACCATATCTAGACCCACAGCTGGATGAGACATAAGGGTGGACACTCTTGGGGCTGAGAGGTTTGGTGAGGTTGGGTGAGCAAACGCAGACCCTTTAAAGTAATACTGCGTGGTACCCATTGCATGGGTCCCAAATCTCCACGTTCAAGGGCATCTTCCTACATCAAAAACATGCATGAGAAACCCAGAAGATGGTACACCATGTGATGGGGAAAGGTTTCTAAAACGCACCTCATTTCTCCTGTCCTTGTGCTCGGGTTCGCCATTCCAGCTGCTTTAGTAGCAACCGCCCTCAATGGAAAATCATCACCTTTAACCTCCTGTTCCATACAGCTTGCAATTTGTCCTGAGGATGAACGGAAAAACGGGGAGCCAATGAGAGATTAGCTCTTGGTGTTGGGACAGGCACAGGTCACTCTATTTTCCCATCAGGAAGAAGAAATAACCACAGGCTCAGCCTGCCGCCCGGAACAAGAATAGTGCCTGAGGCCATCCTGCGCTTTTGCGGAGAGCTCCCAAAAAAGCGAGTTTAAAAATGGAGCTCAGGGGCATTGCAATTCACAAACCAGCCGAGTTATAAATGATAACTCTCGTCCAAAAATATATTGAGGGAAGGCAACGAAGAGGATTTGAAAGCAAGGCAGAATTGCAGGAAACAGATTTCAGGAGGTAGATATGAATCGCCTTTAAAGCACATGAAAAGCGGCAAAACGTCGAAAATGATGCCCTTGGCCAAAAAGGGCGTATGCGGTTTTTCCTGAATATATTCAGGAAAAAACGCATACGCCCTTTTTGGCCAACCAAGCAACCTGGAAAGGCAAATCAACGCTACAGAGAAGTCTCGTTTCCCATCGGTCAAAAGGGCCATGCTGAAAAAAGTGTCAAAACCAGAAATGCAGGACAGGCCATGGAGAAATGGGAGCCTTGCTACACTGATGGGCGGGATGTAAACTGCCAACAGCCACACTGGAGAAGTGTACGGTGACTCCTGAAACATCTGAAAAACACAGCTTAGAGAACATAGGGCACTTCCACTCATGGGGGTATAAATTGGGAAAATGAAAAATCAGCAAGACACAAGCACCCCAAAGTTGAGGGCTGCTCTGTTGACAAGGACCTCCACTTCATTCCACCTTAAATATCCCAGGAAAGAGAAAAATGTATATAGAAGTTGTGGTCCTTATGTACAATGGAATATCACTCAGCCATGAAATCAATGTCATAAGGCTAGTAGAAGCATGATGACTGGATTTAGGTACGACGATTCTAAGTGAAATAAGTCACACAGAAAAGGACACTTCAAATAAGGTATCACTTATAGAAGGAATGTAAAAACCGTTACACTTGAACTGAATTACAAAACAGAACAGAGTCACACATGCAGAAAACACACTATGGCTGCTTAACGGGAAATGTGAGGTGGGGTGATACATAAAACAAGGGTTTCAAATGAGCTCAGATACCATTCCATAAACACAATATGTAATAGACAAGACCTACTCCTTGCTCAGAGAATTGGACTCAACACACCCTATTCACCGCACAAGAATATATCTGACTAGTAATAATCTTAAAACCTATGTATTGACACCTCTCTGTTAGTGTGTCAAGTGGGTGTAAAGCGGCATAAACACAGCAGTGAAAAGCAGCTAAACCCCATTATAAAAATAAATTACTTTGAAAAACCCATGAAACAAAGACAGTGAAAGAGAGAGAAATTCTTACACAATGCGTTCAGGGGCTGTGATGCAACCTGGATTGACCATATCTAGACCCACAGCTGGATGAGACATAAGGGTGGACACTCTTGGGGCTGAGAGGTTTGGTGAGGTTGGGTGAGCAAACGCAGACCCTTTAAAGTAATACTGTGTGGTACCCATCGCACGGGTCCCAAATCTCCAGGTTCAAGGGCATCTTCCTACATCGAAAACATGCATGAGAAACCCAGAAGATGGTACACCGTGTGATGGGGAAAGGTTTCTAAAACGCACCTCATTTCTCATCTCCTTGTGCCCGGGTTCGCCATTCCAGCCGCTTTATTAGCAATCTCCCTACTTGGAGCATCAGCACCTTTAACCTCCTGTTTCGTACAGGTTGCAATTTGTCCTGAGGATGAACGGGAAGACGTGGAACCAATGAGAGACTAGCTCTTGGTGTTGGGACAGGCACAGGTCACTCTATTTTCCCATCAGGAAGAAGAATTAACCACAGGCTCAGCCTGCGCCCCGGAACAAGAAAAGGGCCTGAAGCCATCCTGCGCTTTTGCGGCCAGCTCCCAAAAAACGAGTTGTAAAATGGAGGTTCAGGGCACAGCAATTCACAAACCTGCAGAGTTATAAATGAAAACTCTCTTCCACAAATATATTGAGGGAAGGCAAAGAAGAGGATTTGAAATCAAGGCAGAATTGCAGGAAACAGATTTCAGGAGGTAGATTCGAATCGCCTTTAAAGCAGATGAAAAGCGCCAAAATGTTGACAATGATGCCCTTGGCCAAAAAGGGCGTATGCGTTTTTTCCTGAATATATTCAGGAAAAAACGCATACGCCCTTTCTGGCCAACCAAGCAACCTGGAAAGGCAAATCAGCGCTACAAAGAAGTCTCGCTTCCCATCGGTCAAAAGGGCCATGCTGAAAAAAGTGTGAAAACCAGAAATGCAGGACAGGCCATGGAGAAATGGGAGCCTTGCTACACTGATGGGCGGGATGTAAATTGCCAACAGCCACTCTGGAGAAGTGTACGGTAAGTCCTGAAACATCTAAAAAACACAGCTTAGAGAGCATAGGGCACTTCCACGCATGGGGGTATAAATTGGGAAAATGAAAAATCAGCAAGACACAAGCACGCCAAAGTTGAGGGCTGCTCTGTTGACAAGGACCTCCACTTCATTCCACCTTCAATATCCCAGGAAAGAGAAAAATGGATAAAGAAGTTGTGGTCCTTATGTAAAATGGAATATCACTGAGCCATGAAATCAATGTCATAAGGCTAGTAGCAGCATGATGAGTGGATTTAGGTACGACGATTCTAAGTGAAATAAGTCACACAGAAAAGGACACTTCTCATAATGTATCACTGATAGGGGGAATGTAAAAACCGTTACACTTGAACTGAATTACAAAACAGAACAGAGTCACACATGCAAAAACACACTATGGCTGCTTAACGGGAAAGGTGAGGTGGGGTGATACATAAAACAAGGGTTTCAAATTAGCTCAGATACCGTTCCATAAACCCAATATGTAATAGACAAGACCTACTCCTTGCTCAGAGAACTGGACTCAACACGCCCTATTCACCGCACAAGAATATATCTGACTAGTAATAATCGTAAAACATATGTATTGATATCTCTCTGTTAGTGTGTCAAGTGGGTGGAAAGCGGCATAAACACAGCCGTGAAAAGGAGCTAAACCCCATTATGAAAATAAATTACTTTGAAAAACCCATGAAAGAAAGACAGTGAAAGAGGGAGAAATTCTTACACAATGCGTTCAGGGGCTGTGATGCAACCTGGATTGACCATATCTAGACCCACAGCTGGATGAGACATAAGGGTGGACACTCTTGGGGCTGAGAGGTTTGGTGAGGTTGGGTGAGCAAACGCAGACCCTTTAAAGTAATACTGCGTGGTACCCATTGCATGGGTCCCAAATCTCCAGGTTCAAGGGCATCTTCCTACATCGAAAACATGCATGAGAAACCCAGAAGATAGTACACCGTGTGATGGGGAAAGGTTTCTAAAACGCACCTCATTTCTCATCTCCTTGTGCCCGGGTTCGCCATTCCAGCCGCTTTACTAGCAATCTCCCTACTTGGAGCATCAGCACCTTTAACCTCCTGTTCCGTACAGGTTGCAATTTGTCCTGAGGATGAACGGGAAGACGGGGAACCAACGAGAGACTAGCTCTTGTTGTTGGGACAGGCACAGGTCACTCTATTTTCCCATCAGGAAGAAGAATTAACCACAGGCTCAGCCTGCCCCCCGGAACCAGAACAGGGCCTGAAGCCATCCTGCGCTTTTGCGGCCAGCTCCCAAAAAAGCGAGTTGTAAACTGGAGGTTCAGGGCACTGCAATTCACAAACCTGCAGAGTTATAAATGATAACTCTCGTCCACAAATATATTGAGGGAAGGCAAAGAAGAGGATTTGAAATCAAGGCAGAATTGCACGAAACAGATTTCAGGAGGTAGATACGAATCGCCTTTAAAGCAGATGAAAAGCGGCAAAACGTTGACAATGATGCCCTTGGCCAAAAAGGGCGTATGCGTTTTTTCCTGAATATATTCAGGAAAAAACGCATACGCCCTTTTTGGCCAACCAAGCAACCTGGAAAGGCAAATCAGCGCTACAGAGAAGTCTCGCTTCCCATCGGTCAAAAGGGCCATGCTGAAAAAAGTGTCAAAACCAGAAATGCAGGACAGGCCATGGAGAAATGGGAGCCTTGCTACACTGATGGGCGGGATGTAAATTGCCAACAGCCACTCTGGAGAAGTGTACGGTGTGTCCTGAAACATCTGAAAAACACAGCTTAGAGAGCATAGGGCACTTCCACTCATGGGGGTATAAATTGGGAAAATTAAAAATCAGCAAGACACAAGCACCCCAAAGTTGAGGGCTGCTCTGTTGACAAGGACCTCCACTTCATTCCACCTTCAATATCCCAGGAAAGAGAAAAATGGATAAAGAAGTTGTGGTCCTTATGTACAATGGAATATCACTCAGCCATGAAATCAATGTCATAAGGTTAGTAGCAGCATGATGAGTGGATTTAGGTACGACGATTCTAAGTGAAATAAGTCACACAGAAAAGGACACTTCTCATAAGGTATCACTGATAGAGGGAATGTAAAAACCGTTACACTTGAACTGAATTACAAAACAGAACAGAGTCACACATGCAGAAAACAGACTATGGCTGCTTAACGTGAAAGGTGAGGTGGGGTGATACATAAAACAAGGGTATCAAATTAGCTCAGATACCGTTCCATAAACCCAATATGTAGTAGACAAGACCTACTCCTTGCTCAGAGAACTGGACTCAACACGCCCTATTCACCGCACAAGAATATATCTGACTAGTAATAATCTTAAAACCTATGTATTGATATCTCTCTGTTAGTGTGTCAATTGGGTAAAAAGCGGCATAAACACAGCAGTGAAAAGCAGCTAAACCCCATTATAAAAATAAATTACTTTGAAAAACCCATGAAACAAAGACAGTGAAAGAGAGAGAAATTCTTACACAATGCATTCAGGGGCTGTGATGCAACCTGGATTGACCATATCTAGACCCACAGCTGGATGAGACATAAGGGTGGACACTGTTGCGGCTGAGAGGTTTGGTGAGGTTGGGTGAGCAAACGCAGACCCTTTAAAGTAATACTGCGTGGTACCCATCGCATGGGTCCCAAATCTCCAGGTTCAAGGGCATCTTCCTACATCGAAAACATGCAGGAGAAACCCAGAAGATGGTACACCGTGTGATGGGGAAAGGTTTCTAAAACGCACCTCATTTCTCATCTCCTTGTGCCCGGGTTCGCCATTCCAGCCGCTTTACTAGCAATCTCCCTACTTGGAGCATCAGCACCTTTAACCTCCTGTTCCGTACAGGTTGCAATTTGTCCTGAGGATGAACGGGAAGACGTGGAACCAACGAGAGACTAGCTCTTGGTGTTGGGACAGGCACAGGTCACTCTATTTTCCCATCAGGAAGAAGAATTAACCACAGGCTCAGCCTGCCCCCCGGAACCAGAACAGGGCCTGAAGCCATCCTGCGCTTTTGCGGCCAGCTCCCAAAAAAGCGAGTTGTAAAATGGAGGTTCAGGGCAGTGCAATTCACAAACCTGCAGAGTTATAAATGATAACTCTTGTCCACAAATATATTGAGGGAAGGCAAAGAAGAGGATTTGAAATCAAGGCAGAATTGCAGGAAACAGATTTCAGGAGGTAGATACGAAACGCCTTTAAAGCACATGAAAAGCGGCAAAACGTTGACAATGATGCCCTTGGCCAAAAAGGGCGTATGCGTTTTTTCCTGAATATATTCAGGAAAAAACGCATACGCCCTTTTTGGCCAACCAAGCAACCTGGAAAGGCAAATCAGCGCTCCAAAGTAGTCTCGCTCCCCATCGGTCAAAAGGGCCATGCTGAAAAAAGTGTCAAAACCAGAAATGCAGGACAGGCCATGGAGAAATGAGAGCCTTGCTACACTGATGGGCGGGATGTAAATTGCCAACAGCCACTCTGGAGAAGTGTACGGTGTGTCCTGAAACATCTGAAAAACACAGCTTAGAGAGCATAGGGCACTTCCACTCATGGGGGTATAAATTGGGAAAATGAAAAATCAGCAAGACACAAGCACCCCAAAGTTGAGGGCTGCTCTGTTGACAAGGACCTCCACTTCATTCCACCTTAAATATCCAAGGAAAGAGAAAAATGGATAAAGAAGTTGTGGTCCTTATGTACAATGGAATATCACTCAGCCATGAAATCAATGTCATAAGGTTAGTAGCAGCATGATGAGTGGATTTAGGTACGACGATTCTAAGTGAAATAAGTCACACAGAAAAGGACACTTCTCATAAGGTATCACTTTTAGAGGGAATGTAAAAACCGTTACACTTGAACTGAATTACAAAACAGAACAGAGTCACACATGCAGAAAACAGACTATGGCTGCTTAACGGGAAAGGTGAGGTGGGGTGATACATAAAACAAGGGTATCAAATTAGCTCAGATACCGTTCCATAAACCCAATATGTAGTAGACAAGACCTACTCCTTGCTCAGAGAACTGGACTCAACACGCCCTATTCACCGCACAAGAATATATCTGACTAGTAATAATCTTAAAACCTATGTATTGATATCTCTCTGTTAGTGTGTCAAGTGGGTGTAAAGCGGCATAAACACAGCAGTGAAAAGCAGCTAAACCCCATTATGAAAATAAATTACTTTGAAAAACCCATGAAACAACGACAGTGAAAGAGATAGAAATTCTTACACAATGAGTTCAGGGGCTGTGATGCAAGCTGGATTGACCATATCTAGACCCACAGCTGGATGAGACATAAGAGTGGACACTCTTGGGGCTGAGAGGTTTGGTGAGGTTGGGTGAGCAAACGCAGACCCTTTAAAGTAATACTGCGTGGTACCCATCGCATGGTTCCCAAATCTCCAGGTTCAAGGGCATCTTCCTACATCGAAAACATGCATGAGAAACCCAGAAGATGGTACACCGTGTGATAGGGAAAGGTTTCTAAAACGCACCTCATTTCTCATCTCCTTGTGCCCGGGTTCACCATTCCAGCCGCTTTACTAGCAATCTCCCTACTTGGAGCATCAGCACCTTTAACCTCCTGTTCCGTACAGGTTGCAATTTGTCCTGAGGATGAACGGGAAGACGTGGAACCAACGAGAAACTAGCTCTTGGTGTTGGGACAGGCACAGGTCACTCTATTTTCCCATCAGGAAGAAGAATTAACCACAGGCTCAGCCTGCCCCCCGGAACCAGAACAGGGCCTGAAGCCATCCTGCGCTTTTGCGGCCAGCTCCCAAAAAAGCGAGTTGTAAAATGGAGGTTCAGGGCAGTGCAATTCACAAACCTGCAGAGTTATAAATGATAACTCTCGTCCACAAATATATTGAGGGAAGGCAAAGAAGAGGATTTGAAATCAAGGCAGAATTGCAGGAAACAGATTTCAGGAGGTAGATTCGAATCGCCTTTAAAGCACATGAAAAGCGGCAAAACGTTGACAATGATGCCCTTGGCCAAAAAGGGCGTATGCGTTTTTTCCTGAATATATTCAGGAAAAAACGCATACGCCCTTTTTGGCCAACCAAGCAACCTGGAAAGGCAAATCAGCGCTACAAAGAAGTCTCGCTCCCCATCGGTCAAAAGGGCCATGCTGAAAAAAGTGTCAAAACCAGAAATGCAGGACAGGCCATGGAGAAATGAGAGCCTTGCTACACTGATGGGCGGGATGTAAATTGCCAACAGCCACTCTGGAGAAGTGTACGGTGTGTCCTGAAACATCTGAAAAACACAGCTTAGAGAGCATAGGGCACTTCCACTCATGGGGGTATAAATTGGGAAAATTAAAAATCAGCAAGACACAAGCACCCCAAAGTTGAGGGCTGCTCTGTTGACAAGGACCTCCACTTCATTCCACCTTAAATATCCAAGGAAAGAGAAAAATGGATAAAGAAGTTGTGGTCCTTATGTACAATGGAATATCACTCAGCCATGAAATCAATGTCATAAGGTTAGTAGCAGCATGATGAGTGGATTTAGGTACGACGATTCTAAGTGAAATAAGTCACACAGAAAAGGACACTTCTCATAAGGTATCACTTTTAGAGGGAATGTAAAAACCGTTACACTTGAACTGAATTACAAAACAGAACAGAGTCACACATGCAGAAAACAGACTATGGCTGCTTAACGGGAAAGGTGAGGTGGGGTGATACATAAAACAAGGGTATCAAATTAGCTCAGATACCGTTCCATAAACCCAATATGTAGTAGACAAGACCTACTCCTTGCTCAGAGAACTGGACTCAACACGCCCTATTCACCGCACAAGAATATATCTGACTAGTAATAATCTTAAAACCTATGTATTGATATCTCTCTGTTAGTGTGTCAAGTGGGTGTAAAGCGGCATAAACACAGCAGTGAAAAGCAGCTAAACCCCATTATGAAAATAAATTACTTTGAAAAACCCATGAAACAACGACAGTGAAAGAGATAGAAATTCTTACACAATGCGTTCAGGGGCTGTGATGCAACCTGGATTGACCATATCTAGACCCACAGCTGGATGAGACATAAGGGTGGACACTGTTGCGGCTGAGAGGTTTGGTGAGGTTGGGTGAGCAAACGCAGACCCTTTAAAGTAATACTGCGTGGTACCCATCGCATGGGTCCCAAATCTCCAGGTTCAAGGGCATCTTCCTACATCGAAAACATGCATGAGAAACCCAGAAGATGGTACACCGTGTGATGGGGAAAGGTTTCTAAAACGCACCTCATTTCTCATCTCCTTGTGCCCGGGTTCGCCATTCCAGCCGCTTTACTAGCAATCTCCCTACTTGGAGCATCAGCACCTTTAACCTCCTGTTCCGTACAGGTTGCAATTTGTCCTGAGGATGAACGGGAAGACGTGGAACCAATGAGAGACTAGCTCTTGGTGTTGGGACAGGCACAGGTCACTCTATTTTCCCATCAGGAAGAAGAATTAACCACAGGCTCAGCCTGCCCCCCGGAACCAGAACAGGGCCTGAAGCCATCCTGCGCTTTTGCGGCCAGCTCCCAAAAAAGCGAGTTGTAAAATGGAGGTTCAGGGCAGTGCAATTCACAAACCTGCAGAGTTATAAATGATAACTCTCGTCCACAAATATATTGAGGGAAGGCAAAGAAGAGGATTTGAAATCAAGGCAGAATTGCAGGAAACAGATTTCAGGAGGTAGATTCGAATCGCCTTTAAAGCAGATGAAAAGCGGCAAAACGTTGACAATGATGCCCTTGGCCAAAAAGGGCGTATGCGTTTTTTCCTGAATATATTCAGGAAAAAACGCATACGCCCTTTCTGGCCAACCAAGCAACCTGGAAAGGCAAATCAGCGCTACAAAGAAGTCTCGCTTCCCATCGGTCAAAAGGGCCATGCTGAAAAAAGTGTCAAAACCAGAAATGCAGGACAGGCCATGGAGAAATGAGAGCCTTGCTACACTGATGGGCGGGATGTAAATTGCCAACAGCCACTCTGGAGAAGTGTACGGTGTGTCCTGAAACATCTGAAAAACACAGCTTAGAGAGCATAGGGCACTTCCACTCATGGGGGTATAAATTGGGAAAATTAAAAATCAGCAAGACACAAGCACCCCAAAGTTGAGGGCTGCTCTGTTGACAAGGACCTCCACTTCATTCCACCTTAAATATCCAAGGAAAGAGAAAAATGGATAAAGAAGTTGTGGTCCTTATGTACAATGGAATATCACTCAGCCATGAAATCAATGTCATAAGGTTAGTAGCAGCATGATGAGTGGATTTAGGTACGACGATTCTAAGTGAAATAAGTCACACAGAAAAGGACACTTCTCATAAGGTATCACTTTTAGAGGGAATGTAAAAACCGTTACACTTGAACTGAATTACAAAACAGAACAGAGTCACACATGCAGAAAACAGACTATGGCTGCTTAACGGGAAAGGTGAGTTGGGGTGATACATAAAACAAGGGTATCAAATTAGCTCAGATACCGTTCCATAAACCCAATATGTAGTAGACAAGACCTACTCCTTGCTCAGAGAACTGGACTCAACACGCCCTATTCACCGCACAAGAATATATCTGACTAGTAATAATCTTAAAACCTATGTATTGATATCTCTCTGTTAGTGTGTCAAGTGGGTGTAAAGCGGCATAAACACAGCAGTGAAAAGCAGCTAAACCCCATTATGAAAATAAATTACTTTGAAAAACCCATGAAACAACGACAGTGAAAGAGATAGAAATTCTTACACAATGCGTTCAGGGGCTGTGATGCAACCTGGATTGACCATATCTAGACCCACAGCTGGATGAGACATAAGGGTGGACACTGTTGCGGCTGAGAGGTTTGGTGAGGTTGGGTGAGCAAATGCAGACCCTTTAAAGTAATACTGCGTGGTACCCATCGCATGGGTCCCAAATCTCCAGGTTCAAGGGCATCTTCCTACATCGAAAACATGCATGAGAAACCCAGAAGATGGTACACCGTGTGATGGGGAAAGGTTTCTAAAACGCACCTCATTTCTCATCTCCTTGTGCCCGGGTTCGCCATTCCAGCCGCTTTACTAGCAATCTCCCTACTTGGAGCATCAGCACCTTTAACCTCCTGTTCCGTACAGGTTGCAATTTGTCCTGAGGATGAACGGGAAGACGTGGAACCAATGAGAGACTAGCTCTTGGTGTTGGGACAGGCACAGGTCACTCTATTTTCCCATCAGGAAGAAGAATTAACCACAGGCTCAGCCTGCCCCCCGGAACCAGAACAGGGCCTGAAGCCATCCTGCGCTTTTGCGGCCAGCTCCCAAAAAAGCGAATTGTAAAATGGAGGTTCAGGGCAGTGCAATTCACAAACCTGCAGAGTTATAAATGATAACTCTCGTCCACAAATATATTGAGGGAAGGCAAAGAAGAGGATTTGAAATCAAGGCAGAATTGCAGGAAACAGATTTCAGGAGGTAGATTCGAATCGCCTTTAAAGCAGATGAAAAGCGGCAAAACGTTGACAATGATGCCCTTGGCCAAAAAGGGCGTATGCGTTTTTTCCTGAATATATTCAGGAAAAAACGCATACGCCCTTTCTGGCCAACCAAGCAACCTGGAAAGGCAAATCAGCGCTACAAAGAAGTCTCGCTTCCCATCGGTCAAAAGGGCCATGCTGAAAAAAGTGTCAAAACCAGAAATGCAGGACAGGCCATGGAGAAATGGGAGCCTTGCTACACTGATGGGCGGGATGTAAACTGCCAACAGCCACACTGGAGAAGTGTACGGTGACTCCTGAAACATCTGAAAAACACAGCTTAGAGAACATAGGGCACTTCCACTCATGGGGGTATAAATTGGGAAAATGAAAAATCAGCAAGACACAAGCACCCCAAAGTTGAGGGCTGCTCTGTTGACAAGGACCTCCACTTCATTCCACCTTAAATATCCCAGGAAAGAGAAAAATGGATAAAGAAGTTGTGGTCCTTATGTACAATGGAATATCACTCAGCCATGAAATCAATGTCATAAGGTTAGTAGCAGCATGATGAGTGGATTTAGGTACGACGATTCTAAGTGAAATAAGTCACACAGAAAAGGACACTTCTCATAAGGTATCACTTATAGAGGGAATGTAAAAACCGTTACACTTGAACTGAATTACAAAAGAGAACAGCGTCACACATGCAGAAAACAGACTATGGCTGCTTAACGGGAAAGGTGAGGTGGGGTGATACATAAAACAAGGGTATCAAATTAGCTCAGATACCGTTCCATAAACCCAATATGTAGTAGACAAGACCTACTCCTTGCTCAGAGAACTGGACTCAACACGCCCTATTCACCGCACAAGAATATATCTGACTAGTAATAATCTTAAAACCTATGTATTGATATCTCTCTGTTAGTGTGTCAAGTGGGTGTAAAGCGGCATAAACACAGCAGTGAAAAGCAGCTAAACCCCATTATGAAAATAAATTACTTTGAAAAACCCATGAAACAACGACAGTGAAAGAGATAGAAATTCTTACACAATGAGTTCAGGGGCTGTGATGCAAGCTGGATTGACCATATCTAGACCCACAGCTGGATGAGACATAAGGGTGGACACTCTTGGGGCTGAGAGGTTTGGTGAGGTTGGGTGAGCAAACGCAGACCCTTTAAAGTAATACTGCGTGGTACCCATCGCATGGTTCCCAAATCTCCAGGTTCAAGGGCATCTTCCTACATCGAAAACATGCATGAGAAACCCAGAAGATGGTACACCGTGTGATAGGGAAAGGTTTCTAAAACGCACCTCATTTCTCATCTCCTTGTGCCCGGGTTCGCCATTCCATCCGCTTTACTAGCAATCTCCCTACTTGGAGCATCAGCACCTTTAACCTCCTGTTCCGTACAGGTTGCAATTTGTCCTGAGGATGAACGGGTAGACCGGGAACCAGTGAGAGACTAGCTCTTGGTGTCGGGACAGGCACAGGTCACTCTATTTTCCCATCAGGAAGAAGAATTAACCACAGGCTCAGCCTGCCCCCCGGAACCAGAACAGGGCCTGAAGCCATCCTGCGCTTTTGCGGCCAGCTCCCAAAAAAGCGAGTTGTAAAATGGAGCTTCAGGGCACTGCAATTCACAAACCTGCAGAGTTATAAATGATAACTCTCGTCCACAAATATATTGAGGGAAGGCAAAGAAGAGGATTTGAAATCAAGGCAGAATTGCACGAAACAGATTTCAGGAGGTAGATACGAATCGCCTTTAAAGCACATGAAAAGCGGCAAAACGTTGACAATGATGCCCTTGGCCAAAAAGGGCGTATGCGTTTTTTCCTGAATATATTCAGGAAAAAACGCATACGCCTTTTTGGCCAACCAAGCAACCTGGAAAGGCAAATCAGCGCTACAGAGAAGTCTCGCTTCCCATCGGTCAAAAGGGCCATGCTGAAAAAAGTGTCAAAACCAGAAATGCAGGACAGGCCATGGAGAAATGGGAGCCTTGCTACACTGATGGGCGGGATGTAAATTGCCAACAGCCACTCTGGAGAAGTGTACGGTGTGTCCTGAAACATCTGAAAAACACAGCTTAGAGAGCATAGGGCACTTCCACTCATGGGGGTATAAATTGGGAAAATGAAAAATCAGCAAGACACAAGCACCCCAAAGTTGAGGGCTGCTCTGTTGACAAGGACCTCCACTTCATTCCACCTTCAATATCCCAGGAAAGAGAAAAATGGATAAAGAAGTTGTGGTCCTTATGTACAATGGAATATCACTCAGCCATGAAATCAATGTCATAGGGTTAGTAGCAGCATGATGAGTGGATTTAGGTACGACGATTCTAAGTGAAATAAGTCACACAGAAAAGGACACTTCTCATAAGGTATCACTTTTAGAGGGAATGTAAAAACCGTTACACTTGAACTGAATTACAAAACAGAACAGAGTCACACATGCAGAAAACACACTATGGCTGCTTAACGGGAAAGGTGAGGTGGGGTGATACATAAAACAAGGGTATCAAATTAGCTCAGATACCGTTCCATAAACCCAATATGTAATAGACAAGACCTACTCCTTGCTCAGAGAACTGGACTCAACACGCCCTATTCACCGCACAAGAATATATCTGACTAGTAATAATCTTAAAACCTATGTATTGATATCTCTCTGTTAGTGTGTCAAGTGGGTAAAAAGCGGCATAAACACAGCAGTGAAAAGCAGCTAAACCCCATTATAAAAATAAATTACTTTGAAAAACCCATGAAACAAAGACAGTGAAAGAGAGAGAAATTCTTACACAATGCGTTCAGGGGCTGTGATGCAACCTGGATTGACCATATCTAGACCCACAGATGGATGAGACATAAGGGTGGACACTGTTGCGGCTGAGAGGTTTGGTGAGGTTGGGTGAGCAAACGCAGACCCTTTAAAGTAATACTGCGTGGTACCCATCGCATGGGTCCCAAATCTCCAGGTTCAAGGGCATCTTCCTACATCGAAAACATGCATGAGAAACCCAGAAGATGGTACACCGTGTGATAGGGAAAGGTTTCTAAAACGCACCTCATTTCTCATCTCCTTGTGCCCGGGTTCGCCATTCCAGCCGCTTTACTAGCAATCTCCCTACTTGGAGCATCAGCACCTTTAACCTCCTGTTCCGTACAGGTTGCAATTTGTCCTGAGGATGAACGGGTAGACCGGGAACCAGTGAGAGACTAGCTCTTGGTGTCGGGACAGGCACAGGTCACTCTATTTTCCCATCAGGAAGAAGAATTAACCACAGGCTCAGCCTGCCCCCCCGGAACCAGAACAGGGCCTGAAGCCATCCTGCGCTTTTGCGGCCAGCTCCCAAAAAAGCGAGTTGTAAAATGGAGCTTCAGGGCACTGCAATTCACAAACCTGCAGAGTTATAAATGATAACTCTCGTCCACAAATATATTGAGGGAAGGCAAAGAAGAGGATTTGAAATCAAGGCAGAATTGCACGAAACAGATTTCAGGAGGTAGATACGAATCGCCTTTAAAGCACATGAAAAGTGGCAAAACGTTGACAATGATGCCCTTGGCCAAAAAGGGCGTATGCGTTTTTTCCTGAATATATTCAGGAAAAAACGCATACGCCCTTTTTGGCCAACCAAGCAACCTGGAAAGGCAAATCAGCGCTACAGAGAAGTCTCGCTTCCCATCGGTCAAAAGGGCCATGCTGAAAAAAGTGTCAAAACCAGAAATGCAGGACAGGCCATGGAGAAATGGGAGCCTTGCTACACTGATGGGCGGGATGTAAATTGCCAACAGCCACTCTGGAGAAGTGTACGGTGTGTCCTGAAACATCTGAAAAACACAGCTTAGAGAGCATAGGGCACTTCCACTCATGGGGGTATAAATTGGGAAAATGAAAAATCAGCAAGACACAAGCACCCCAAAGTTGAGGGCTGCTCTGTTGACAAGGACCTCCACTTCATTCCACCTTCAATATCCCAGGAAAGAGAAAAATGGATAAAGAAGTTGTGGTCCTTATGTACAATGGAATATCACTCAGCCATGAAATCAATGTCATAAGGTTAGTAGCAGCATGATGAGTGGATTTAGGTACGACGATTCTAAGTGAAATAAGTCACACAGAAAAGGACACTTCTCATAAGGTATCACTTTTAGAGGGAATGTAAAAACCGTTACACTTGAACTGAATTACAAAACAGAACAGAGTCACACATGCAGAAAACAGACTATGGCTGCTTAACGGGAAAGGTGAGGTGGGGTGATACATAAAACAAGGGTATCAAATTAGCTCAGATACCGTTCCATAAACCCAATATGTAGTAGACAAGACCTACTCCTTGCTCAGAGAACGGGACTCAACACGCCCTATTCACCGCACAAGAATATATCTGACTAGTAATAATCTTAAAACCTATGTATTGATATCTCTCTGTTAGTGTGTCAAGTGGGTGTAAAGCGGCATAAACACAGCAGTGAAAAGCAGCTAAACCCCATTATGAAAATAAATTACTTTGAAAAACCCATGAAACAACGACAGTGAAAGAGATAGAAATTCTTACACAATGAGTTCAGGGGCTGTGATGCAAGCTGGATTGACCATATCTAGACCCACAGCTGGATGAGACATAAGGGTGGACACTCTTGGGGCTGAGAGGTTTGGTGAGGTTGGGTGAGCAAACGCAGACCCTTTAAAGTAATACTGCGTGGTACCCATCGCATGGTTCCCAAATCTCCAGGTTCAAGGGCATCTTCCTACATCGAAAACATGCATGAGAAACCCAGAAGATGGTACACCGTGTGATAGGGAAAGGTTTCTAAAACGCACCTCATTTCTCATCTCCTTGTGCCCGGGTTCGCCATTCCAGCCGCTTTACTAGCAATCTCCCTACTTGGAGCATCAGCACCTTTAACCTCCTGTTCCGTACAGGTTGCAATTTGTCCTGAGGATGAACGGGTAGACCGGGAACCAGTGAGAGACTAGCTCTTGGTGTCGGGACAGGCACAGGTCACTCTATTTTCCCATCAGGAAGAAGAATTAACCACAGGCTCAGCCTGCCCCCCGGAACCAGAACAGGGCCTGAAGCCATCCTGTGCTTTTGCGGCCAGCTCCCAAAAAAGCGAGTTGTAAAATGGAGGTTCAGGGCAGTGCAATTCACAAACATGCAGAGTTATAAATGATAACTCTCGTCCACAAATATATTGAGGGAAGGCAAAGAAGAGGATTTGAAATCAAGGCAGAATTGCAGGAAACAGATTTCAGGAGGTAGATTCGAATCGCCTTTAAAGCAGATGAAAAGCGGCAAAACGTTGACAATGATGCCCTTGGCCAAAAAGGGCGTATGCGTTTTTTCCTGAATATATTCAGGAAAAAACGCATACGCCCTTTTTGGCCAACCAAGCAACCTGGAAAGGCAAATCAGCGCTACAGAGAAGTCTCGCTTCCCATCGGTCAAAAGGGCCATGCTGAAAAAAGTGTCAAAACCAGAAATGCAGGACAGGCCATGGAGAAATGGGAGCCTTGCTACACTGATGGGCGGGATGTAAATTGCCAACAGCCACTCTGGAGAAGTGTACGGTGTGTCCTGAAACATCTGAAAAACACAGCTTAGAGAGCATAGGGCACTTCCACTCATGGGGGTATAAATTGGGAAAATTAAAAATCAGCAAGACACAAGCACCCCAAAGTTGAGGGCTGCTCTGTTGACAAGGACCTCCACTTCATTCCACCTTCAATATCCCAGGAAAGAGAAAAATGGATAAAGAAGTTGTGGTCCTTATGTACAATGGAATATCACTCAGCCATGAAATCAATGTCATAAGGTTAGTAGCAGCATGATGAGTGGATTTAGGTACGACGATTCTAAGTGAAATAAGTCACACAGAAAAGGACACTTCTCATAAGGTATCACTTTTAGAGGGAATGTAAAAACCGTTACACTTGAACTGAATTACAAAACAGAACAGAGTCACACATGCAGAAAACACACTATGGCTGCTTAACGGGAAAGGTGAGGTGGGGTGATACATAAAACAAGGGTATCAAATTAGCTCAGATACCGTTCCATAAACCCAATATGTAGTAGACAAGACCTACTCCTTGCTCAGAGAACTGGACTCAACACGCCCTATTCACCGCACAAGAATATATCTGACTAGTAATAATCTTAAAACCTATGTATTGATATCTCTCTGTTAGTGTGTCAAGTGGGTGTAAAGCGGCATAAAAACAGCTGTGAAAAGCAGCTAAACCCCATTATAAAAATAAATTACTTTGAAAAACCCATGAAACAAAGACAGTGAAAGAGAGAGAAATTCTTACACAATGCGTTCAGGGGCTGTGATGCAAGCTGGATTGACCATATCTAGACCCACAGCTGGATGAGACATAAGGGTGGACACTCTTGGGGCTGAGAGGTTTGGTGAGGTTGGGTGAGCAAACGCAGACCCTTTAAAGGAATACTGCGTGGTACCCATTGCATGGGTCCCAAATCTCCACGTTCAAGGGCATCTTCCTACATCAAAAACATGCATGAGAAACTCAGAAGATGGTACACCATGTGATGGGGAAAGGTTTCTAAAACGCACCTCATTTCTCCTGTCCTTGTGCTCGGGTTCGCCATTCCAGCCGCTTTAGTAGCAATCGCCCTCAATGGAAAATCATCACCTTTAACCTCCTGTTCCATACAGCTTGCAATTTGTCCTGAGGATGAACGGAAAAACGGGGAGCCAATGAGAGATTAGCTCTTGGTGTTGGGACAGGCACAGGTCACTCTATTTTCCCATCAGGAAGAAGAAATAACCACAGGCTCAGCCTGCCGCCCGGAACAAGAATAGTGCCTGAGGCCATCCTGCGCTTTTGCGGAGAGCTCCCAAAAAAGCGAGTTGAAAAATGGAGCTCAGGGGCATTGCAATTCACAAACCAGCCGAGTTATAAATGATAACTCTCGTCCAAAAATATATTGAGGGAAGGCAACGAAGAGGATTTGAAAGCAAGGCAGAATTGCAGGAAACA
This sequence comes from Balaenoptera borealis, assembly GCF_965194805.1. NCBI lineage: Eukaryota > Metazoa > Chordata > Mammalia > Artiodactyla > Balaenopteridae > Balaenoptera > Balaenoptera borealis. The sequence continues at coordinate 2,012,478 of NW_028123988.1, forward strand.
GATTTCAGGAGGTAGATTTGAATCGCCTTTAAAGCACATGAAAAGCGGCAAAACGTCGAAAATGATGCCCTTGGCCAAAAAGGGCGTATGCGGTTTTTCCTGAATATATTCAGGAAAAAACGCATACGCCCTTTTTGGCCAACCAAGCAACCTGGAAAGGCAAATCAACGCTACAGAGAAGTCTCGTTTCCCATCGGTCAAAAGGGCCATGCTGAAAAAAGTGTCAAAACCAGAAATGCAGGACAGGCCATGGAGAAATGGGAGCCTTGCTACACTGATGGGCGGGATGTAAACTGCCAACAGCCACACTGGAGAAGTGTACGGTGACTCCTGAAACATCTGAAAAACACAGCTTAGAGAACATAGGGCACTTCCACTCATGGGGGTATAAATTGGGAAAATGAAAAATCAGCAAGACACAAGCACCCCAAAGTTGAGGGCTGCTCTGTTGACAAGGACCTCCACTTCATTCCACCTTAAATATCCCAGGAAAGAGAAAAATGTATATAGAAGTTGTGGTCCTTATGTACAATGGAATATCACTCAGCCATGAAATCAATGTCATAAGGCTAGTAGAAGCATGATGACTGGATTTAGGTACGACGATTCTAAGTGAAATAAGTCACACAGAAAAGGACACTTCAAATAAGGTATCACTTATAGAAGGAATGTAAAAACCGTTACACTTGAACTGAATTACAAAAGAGAACAGCGTCACACATGCAGAAAACAGACTATGGCTGCTTAACGGGAAAGGTGAGGTGGGGTGATACATAAAACAAGGGTATCAAATTAGCTCAGATACCGTTCCATAAACCCAATATGTAATAGACAAGACCTACTCCTTGCTCAGAGAACTGGACTCAACACGCCCTATTCACCGCACAAGAATATATCTGACTAGTAATAATCTTAAAACCTATGTATTGATATCTCTCTGTTAGTGTGTCAAGTGGGTGTAAAGCGGCATAAACACAGCAGTGAAAAGCAGCTAAACCCCATTATGAAAATAAATTACTTTGAAAAACCCATGAAACAACGACAGTGAAAGAGAGGGAAATTCTTACACAATGCGTTCAGGGGCTGTGATGCAACCTGGATGGACCATATCTAGACCCACAGCTGGATGAGACATAAGGGTGGACACTCTTGGGGCTGAGAGGTTTGGTGAGGTTGGGTGAGCAAACGCAGACCCTTTAAAGTAATACTGCGTGGCACCCATCGCATGGGTCCCAAATCTCCAGCTTCAAGGGCATCTTCCTACATCGAAAACATGCATGAGAAACCCAGAAGATAGTACACCGTGTGATGGGGAAAGGTTTCTAAAACGCACCTCATTTCTCATCTCCTTGTGCCCGGGTTCGCCATTCCAGCCGCTTTACTAGCAATCTCCCTACTTGGAGCATCAGCACCTTTAACCTCCTGTTCTGTACAGGTTGCAATTTATCCTGAGGATGAACGGGAAGACGGGGAACCAACGAGAGACTAGCTCTTGGTGTTGGGACAGGCACAGGTCACTCTATTTTCCCATCAGGAAGAAGAATTATCCACAGGCTCAGCCTGCCCCCTAGAACCAGAACAGGGCCTGAAGCCATCCTGCGCTTTTGCGGCCAGCTCCCAAAAAAGCGAGTTGTAAAATGGAGGTTCAGGGCAGTGCAATTCACAAACCTGCAGAGTTATAAATGATAACTCTCGTCCACAAATATATTGAGGGAAGGCAAAGAAGAGGATTTGAAATCAAGGCAGAATTGCAGGAAACAGATTTCAGGAGGTAGATTCGAATCGCCTTTAAAGCACATGAAAAGCGGCAAAACGTTGACAATGATGCCCTTGGCCAAAAAGGGCGTATGCGTTTTTTCCTGAATATATTCAGGAAAAAACGCATACGCCCTTTTTGGCCAACCAAGCAACCTGGAAAGGCAAATCAGCGCTACAAAGAAGTCTCGCTCCCCATCGGTCAAAAGGGCCATGCTGAAAAAAGTGTCAAAACCAGAAATGCAGGACAGGCCATGGAGAAATGAGAGCCTTGCTACACTGATGGGCGGGATGTAAATTGCCAACAGCCACTCTGGAGAAGTGTACGGTGTGTCCTGAAACATCTGAAAAACACAGCTTAGAGAGCATAGGGCACTTCCACTCATGGGGGTATAAATTGGGAAAATGAAAAATCAGCAAGACACAAGCACCCCAAAGTTGAGGGCTGCTCTGTTGACAAGGACCTCCACTTCATTCCACCTTAAATATCCAAGGAAAGAGAAAAATGGATAAAGAAGTTGTGGTCCTTATGTACAATGGAATATCACTCAGCCATGAAATCAATGTCATAAGGTTAGTAGCAGCATGATGAGTGGATTTAGGTACGACGATTCTAAGTGAAATAAGTCACACAGAAAAGGACACTTCTCATAAGGTATCACTTTTAGAGGGAATGTAAAAACCGTTACACTTGAACTGAATTACAAAACAGAACAGAGTCACACATGCAGAAAACAGACTATGGCTGCTTAACGGGAAAGGTGAGGTGGGGTGATACATAAAACAAGGGTATCAAATTAGCTCAGATACCGTTCCATAAACCCAATATGTAGTAGACAAGACCTACTCCTTGCTCAGAGAACTGGACTCAACACGCCCTATTCACCGCACAAGAATATATCTGACTAGTAATAATCTTAAAACCTATGTATTGATATCTCTCTGTTAGTGTGTCAAGTGGGTGTAAAGCGGCATAAACACAGCAGTGAAAAGCAGCTAAACCCCATTATGAAAATAAATTACTTTGAAAAACCCATGAAACAACGACAGTGAAAGAGAGGGAAATTCTTACACAATGCGTTCAGGGGCTGCGATGCAACCTGGATGGACCATATCTAGACCCACAGCTGGATGAGACATAAGGGTGGACACTCTTGGGGCTGAGAGGTTTGGTGAGGTTGGGTGAGCAAACGCAGACCCTTTAAAGTAATACTGCGTGGTACCCATCGCATGGGTCCCAAATCTCCAGCTTCAAGGGCATCTTCCTACATCGAAAACATGCATGAGAAACCCAGAAGATAGTACACCGTGTGATGGGGAAAGGTTTCTAATACGCACCCCATTTCTCATCTCCTTGTGCCCGGGTTCGCCATTCCAGCCGCTTTACTAGCAATCTCCCTACTTGGAGCATCAGCACCTTTAACCTCCTGTTCTGTACAGGTTGCAATTTATCCTGAGGATGAACGGGAAGACGGGGAACCAACGAGAGACTAGCTCTTGGTGTTGGGACAGGCACAGGTCACTCTATTTTCCCATCAGGAAGAAGAATTATCCACAGGCTCAGCCTGCCCCCTAGAACCAGAACAGGGCCTGAAGCCATCCTGCGCTTTTGCGGCCAGCTCCCAAAAAAGCGAGTTGTAAAATGGAGGTTCAGGGCAGTGCAATTCACAAACCTGCAGAGTTATAAATGATAACTCTCGTCCACAAATATATTGAGGGAAGGCAAAGAAGAGGATTTGAAATCAAGGCAGAATTGCAGGAAACAGATTTCAGGAGGTAGATTCGAATCGCCTTTAAAGCACATGAAAAGCGGCAAAACGTTGACAATGATGCCCTTGGCCAAAAAGGGCGTATGCGTTTTTTCCTGAATATATTCAGGAAAAAACGCATACGCCCTTTTTGGCCAACCAAGCAACCTGGAAAGGCAAATCAGCGCTACAAAGAAGTCTCGCTCCCCATCGGTCAAAAGGGCCATGCTGAAAAAAGTGTCAAAACCAGAAATGCAGGACAGGCCATGGAGAAATGAGAGCCTTGCTACACTGATGGGCGGGATGTAAATTGCCAACAGCCACTCTGGAGAAGTGTACGGTGTGTCCTGAAACATCTGAAAAACACAGCTTAGAGAGCATAGGGCACTTCCACTCATGGGGGTATAAATTGGGAAAATGAAAAATCAGCAAGACACAAGCACCCCAAAGTTGAGGGCTGCTCTGTTGACAAGGACCTCCACTTCATTCCACCTTCAATATCCCAGGAAAGAGAAAAATGGATAAAGAAGTTGTGGTCCTTATGTACAATGGAATATCACTCAGCCATGAAATCAATGTCATAAGGTTAGTAGCAGCATGATGAGTGGATTTAGGTACGACGATTCTAAGTGAAATAAGTCACACAGAAAAGGACACTTCTCATAAGGTATCACTTTTAGAGGGAATGTAAAAACCGTTACACTTGAACTGAATTACAAAACAGAACAGAGTCACACATGCAGAAAACAGACTATGGCTGCTTAACGGGAAAGGTGAGGTGGGGTGATACATAAAACAAGGGTATCAAATTAGCTCAGATACCGTTCCATAAACCCAATATGTAATAGACAAGACCTACTCCTTGCTCAGAGAACTGGACTCAACACGCCCTATTCACCGCACAAGAATATATCTGACTAGTAATAATCTTAAAACCTATGTATTGATATCTCTCTGTTAGTGTGTCAAGTGGGTGTAAAGCGGCATAAACACAGCAGTGAAAAGCAGCTAAACCCCATTATGAAAATAAATTACTTTGAAAAACCCATGAAACAACGACAGTGAAAGAGAGGGAAATTCTTACACAATGCGTTCAGGGGCTGCGATGCAACCTGGATGGACCATATCTAGACCCACAGCTGGATGAGACATAAGGGTGGACACTCTTGGGGCTGAGAGGTTTGGTGAGGTTGGGTGAGCAAACGCAGACCCTTTAAAGTAATACTGCGTGGTACCCATCGCATGGGTCCCAAATCTCCAGCTTCAAGGGCATCTTCCTACATCGAAAACATGCATGAGAAACCCAGAAGATACTACACCGTGTGATGGGGAAAGGTTTCTAATACGCACCTCATTTCTCATCTCCTTGTGCCCGGGTTCGCCATTCCAGCCGCTTTACTAGCAATCTCCCTACTTGGAGCATCAGCACCTTTAACCTCCTGTTCTGTACAGGTTGCAATTTATCCTGAGGATGAACGGGAAGACGGGGAACCAACGAGAGACTAGCTCTTGGTGTTGGGACAGGCACAGGTCACTCTATTTTCCCATCAGGAAGAAGAATTATCCACAGGCTCAGCCTGCCCCCTAGAACCAGAACAGGGCCTGAAGCCATCCTGCGCTTTTGCGGCCAGCTCCCAAAAAAGCGAGTTGTAAAATGGAGGTTCAGGGCAGTGCAATTCACAAACCTGCAGAGTTATAAATGATAACTCTCGTCCACAAATATATTGAGGGAAGGCAAAGAAGAGGATTTGAAATCAAGGCAGAATTGCAGGAAACAGATTTCAGGAGGTAGATTCGAATCGCCTTTAAAGCACATGAAAAGCGGCAAAACGTTGACAATGATGCCCTTGGCCAAAAAGGGCGTATGCGTTTTTTCCTGAATATATTCAGGAAAAAACGCATACGCCCTTTTTGGCCAACCAAGCAACCTGGAAAGGCAAATCAGCGCTACAAAGAAGTCTCGCTCCCCATCGGTCAAAAGGGCCATGCTGAAAAAAGTGTCAAAACCAGAAATGCAGGACAGGCCATGGAGAAATGAGAGCCTTGCTACACTGATGGGCGGGATGTAAATTGCCAACAGCCACTCTGGAGAAGTGTACGGTGTGTCCTGAAACATCTGAAAAACACAGCTTAGAGAGCATAGGGCACTTCCACTCATGGGGGTATAAATTGGGAAAATGAAAAATCAGCAAGACACAAGCACCCCAAAGTTGAGGGCTGCTCTGTTGACAAGGACCTCCACTTCATTCCACCTTCAATATCCCAGGAAAGAGAAAAATGGATAAAGAAGTTGTGGTCCTTATGTACAATGGAATATCACTCAGCCATGAAATCAATGTCATAAGGTTAGTAGCAGCATGATGAGTGGATTTAGGTACGACGATTCTAAGTGAAATAAGTCACACAGAAAAGGACACTTCTCATAAGGTATCACTTTTAGAGGGAATGTAAAAACCGTTACACTTGAACTGAATTACAAAACAGAACAGAGTCACACATGCAGAAAACAGACTATGGCTGCTTAACGGGAAAGGTGAGGTGGGGTGATACATAAAACAAGGGTATCAAATTAGCTCAGATACCGTTCCATAAACCCAATATGTAGTAGACAAGACCTACTCCTTGCTCAGAGAACTGGACTCAACACGCCCTATTCACCGCACAAGAATATATCTGACTAGTAATAATCTTAAAACCTATGTATTGATATCTCTCTGTTAGTGTGTCAAGTGGGTGTAAAGCGGCATAAACACAGCAGTGAAAAGCAGCTAAACCCCATTATGAAAATAAATTACTTTGAAAAACCCATGAAACAACGACAGTGAAAGAGATAGAAATTCTTACACAATGAGTTCAGGGGCTGTGATGCAACCTGGATTGACCATATCTAGACCCACAGCTGGATGAGACATAAGGGTGGACACTCTTGGGGCTGAGAGGTTTGGTGAGGTTGGGTGAGCAAACGCAGACCCTTTAAAGTAATACTGCGTGGTACCCATCGCATGGTTCCCAAATCTCCAGGTTCAAGGGCATCTTTCTACATCGAAAACATGCATGAGAAACCCAGAAGATGGTACACCGTGTGATAGGGAAAGGTTTCTAAAACGCACCTCATTTCTCATCTCCTTGTGCCCGGGTTCGCCATTCCAGCCGCTTTACTAGCAATCTCCCTACTTGGAGCATCAGCACCTTTAACCTCCTGTTCCGTACAGGTTGCAATTTGTCCTGAGGATGAACGGGTAGACCGGGAACCAGTGAGAGACTAGCTCTTGGTGTCGGGACAGGCACAGGTCACTCTATTTTCCCATCAGGAAGAAGAATTAACCACAGGCTCAGCCTGCCCCCCGGAACCAGAACAGGGCCTGAAGCCATCCTGCGCTTTTGCGGCCAGCTCCCAAAAAAGCGAGTTGTAAAATGGAGCTTCAGGGCACTGCAATTCACAAACCTGCAGAGTTATAAATGATAACTCTCGTCCACAAATATATTGAGGGAAGGCAAAGAAGAGGATTTGAAATCAAGGCAGAATTGCACGAAACAGATTTCAGGAGGTAGATACGAATCGCCTTTAAAGCACATGAAAAGCGGCAAAACGTTGACAATGATGCCCTTGGCCAAAAAGGGCGTATGCGTTTTTTCCTGAATATATTCAGGAAAAAACGCATACGCCCTTTTTGGCCAACCAAGCAACCTGGAAAGGCAAATCAGCGCTACAGAGAAGTCTCGCTTCCCATCGGTCAAAAGGGCCATGCTGAAAAAAGTGTCAAAACCAGAAATGCAGGACAGGCCATGGAGAAATGGGAGCCTTGCTACACTGATGGGCGGGATGTAAATTGCCAACAGCCACTCTGGAGAAGTGTACGGTGTGTCCTGAAACATCTGAAAAACACAGCTTAGAGAGCATAGGGCACTTCCACTCATGGGGGTATAAATTGGGAAAATTAAAAATCAGCAAGACACAAGCACCCCAAAGTTGAGGGCTGCTCTGTTGACAAGGACCTCCACTTCATTCCACCTTCAATATCCCAGGAAAGAGAAAAATGGATAAAGAAGTTGTGGTCCTTATGTACAATGGAATATCACTCAGCCATGAAATCAATGTCATAAGGCTAGTAGCAGCATGATGAGTGGATTTAGGTACGACGATTCTAAGTGAAATAAGTCACACAGAAAAGGACACTTCTCATAAGGTATCACTGATAGAGGGAATGTAAAAACCGTTACACTTGAACTGAATTACAAAATAGAACAGAGTCACACATGCAGAAAACACACTATGGCTGCTTAACGGGAAAGGTGAGGTGGGGTGATACATAAAACAAGGGTATCAAATTAGCTCAGATACCGTTCCATAAACCCAATATGTAGTAGACAAGACCTACTCCTTGCTCAGAGAACTGGACTCAACACGCCCTATTCACCGCACAAGAATATATCTGACTAGTAATAATCTTAAAACCTATGTATTGATATCTCTCTGTTAGTGTGTCAAGTGGGTGTAAAGCGGCATAAAAACAGCTGTGAAAAGCAGCTAAACCCCACTATAAAAATAAATTACTTTGAAAAACCCATGAAACAAAGACAGTGAAAGAGAGAGAAATTCTTACACAATGCGTTCAGGGGCTGTGATGCAAGCTGGATTGACCATATCTAGACCCACAGCTGGATGAGACATAAGGGTGGACACTCTTGGGGCTGAGAGGTTTGGTGAGGTTGAGTGAGCAAACGCAGACCCTTTAAAGTAATACTGCGTGGTACCCATTGCATGGGTCCCAAATCTCCACGTTCAAGGGCATCTTCCTACATCAAAAACATGCATGAGAAACCCAGAAGATGGTACACCATGTGATGGGGAAAGGTTTCTAAAACGCACCTCATTTCTCCTGTCCTTGTGCTCGGGTTCGCCATTCCAGCCGCTTTAGTAGCAATCGCCCTCAATGGAAAATCATCACCTTTAACCTCCTGTTCCATACAGCTTGCAATTTGTCCTGAGGATGAACGGAAAAACGGGGAGCCAATGAGAGATTAGCTCTTGGTGTTGGGACAGGCACAGGTCACTCTATTTTCCCATCAGGAAGAAGAAATAACCACAGGCTCAGCCTGCCGCCCGGAACAAGAATAGTGCCTGAGGCCATCCTCCGCTTTTGCGGAGAGCTCCCAAAAAAGCGAGTTGAAAAATGGAGCTCAGGGGCATTGCAATTCACAAACCAGCCGAGTTATAAATGATAACTCTCGTCCAAAAATATATTGAGGGAAGGCAACGAAGAGGATTTGAAAGCAAGGCAGAATTGCAGGAAACAGATTTCAGGAGGTAGATTTGAATCGCCTTTAAAGCACATGAAAAGCGGCAAAACGTCGAAAATGATGCCCTTGGCCAAAAAGGGCGTATGCGGTTTTTCCTGAATATATTCAGGAAAAAACGCATACGCCCTTTTTGGCCAACCAAGCAACCTGGAAAGGCAAATCAACGCTACAGAGAAGTCTCGTTTCCCATCGGTCAAAAGGGCCATGCTGAAAAAAGTGTCAAAACCAGAAATGCAGGACAGGCCATGGAGAAATGGGAGCCTTGCTACACTGATGGGCGGGATGTAAACTGCCAACAGCCACACTGGAGAAGTGTACGGTGACTCCTGAAACATCTGAAAAACACAGCTTAGAGAACATAGGGCACTTCCACTCATGGGGGTATAAATTGGGAAAATGAAAAATCAGCAAGACACAAGCACCCCAAAGTTTAGGGCTGCTCTGTTGACAAGGACCTCCACTTCATTCCACCTTAAATATCCCAGGAAAGAGAAAAATGTATATAGAAGTTGTGGTCCTTATGTACAATGGAATATCACTCAGCCATGAAATCAATGTCATAAGGCTAGTAGAAGCATGATGACTGGATTTAGGTACGACAATTCTAAGTGAAATAAGTCACACAGAAAAGGACACTTCAAATAAGGTATCACTTATAGAAGGAATGTAAAAACCGTTACACTTGAACTGAATTACAAAACAGAACAGAGTCACACATGCAGAAAACACACTATGGCTGCTTGACGGGAAATGTGAGGTGGGGTGATACATAAAACAAGGGTTTCAAATGAGCTCAGATACCATTCCATAAACACAATATGTAATAGACAAGACCTACTCCTTGCTCAGAGAATTGGACTCAACACACCCTATTCACCGCACAAGAATATATCTGACTAGTAATAATCTTAAAACCTATGTATTGACACCTCTCTGTTAGTGTGTCAAGTGGGTGTAAAGCGGCATAAACACAGCAGTGAAAAGCAGCTAAACCCCATTATAAAAATAAATTACTTTGAAAAACCCATGAAACAAAGACAGTGAAAGAGATAGAAATTATTACACAATGCGTTCAGGGGCTGTGATGCAACCTGGATTGACCATATCTAGACCCACAGCTGGATGAGACATAAGGGTGGACACTCTTGGGGCTGAGAGGTTTGGTGAGGTTGGGTGAGCAAACGCAGACCCTTTAAAGTAATACTGTGTGGTACCCATCGCACGGGTCCCAAATCTCCAGGTTCAAGGGCATCTTCCTACATCGAAAACATGCATGAGAAACCCAGAAGATGGTACACCGTGTGATGGGGAAAGGTTTCTAAAACGCACCTCATTTCTCATCTCCTTGTGCCCGGGTTCGCCATTCCAGCCGCTTTACTAGCAAGCTCCCTACTTGGAGCATCAGCACCTTTAACCTCCTGTTCCGTACAGGTTGCAATTTGTCCTGAGGAGGAACGGGAAGACGGGGAACCAACGAGAGACTAGCTCTTGGTGTTGGGACAGGCACAGGTCACTCTATTTTCCCATCAGGAAGAAGAATTAACCACAGGCTCAGCCTGCCCCCTAGAACCAGAACAGGGCCTGAAGCCATCCTGCGCTTTTGCGGCCAGCTCCCAAAAAAGCGAGTTGTAAAATGGAGGTTCAGGGCAGTGCAATTCACAAACCTGCAGAGTTATAAATGATAACTCTCGTCCACAAATATATTGAGGGAAGGCAAAGAAGAGGATTTGAAATCAAAGCAGAATTGCAGGGAACAGATTTCAGGAGGTAGATTCGAATCGCCTTTAAAGCACATGAAAAGCGGCAAAACGTTGACAATGATGCCCTTGGCCAAAAAGGGCGTATGCGTTTTTTCCTGAATATATTCAGGAAAAAACGCATACGCCCTTTTTGGCCAACCAAGCAACCTGGAAAGGCAAATCAGCGCTCCAAAGAAGTCTCGCTCCCCATCGGTCAAAAGGGCCATGCTGAAAAAAGTGTCAAAACCAGAAATGCAGGACAGGCCATGGAGAAATGAGAGCCTTGCTACACTGATGGGCGGGATGTAAATTGCCAACAGCCACTCTGGAGAAGTGTACGGTGTGTCCTGAAACATCTGAAAAACACAGCTTAGAGAGCATAGGGCACTTCCACTCATGGGGGTATAAATTGGGAAAATGAAAAATCAGCAAGACACAAGCACCCCAAAGTTGAGGGCTGCTCTGTTGACAAGGACCTCCACTTCATTCCACCTTAAATATCCAAGGAAAGAGAAAAATGGATAAAGAAGTTGTGGTCCTTATGTACAATGGAATATCACTCAGCCATGAAATCAATGTCATAAGGTTAGTAGCAGCATGATGAGTGGATTTAGGTACGACGATTCTAAGTGAAATAAGTCACACAGAAAAGGACACTTCTCATAAGGTATCACTTTTAGAGGGAATGTAAAAACCGTTACACTTGAACTGAATTACAAAACAGAACAGAGTCACACATGCAGAAAACAGACTATGGCTGCTTAACGGGAAAGGTGAGGTGGGGTGATACATAAAACAAGGGTATCAAATTAGCTCAGATACCGTTCCATAAACCCAATATGTAGTAGACAAGACCTACTCCTTGCTCAGAGAACTGGACTCAACACGCCCTATTCACCGCACAAGAATATATCTGACTAGTAATAATCTTAAAACCTATGTATTGATATCTCTCTGTTAGTGTGTCAAGTGGGTGTAAAGCGGCATAAACACAGCAGTGAAAAGCAGCTAAACCCCATTATGAAAATAAATTACTTTGAAAAACCCATGAAACAACGACAGTGAAAGAGATAGAAATTCTTACACAATGAGTTCAGGGGCTGTGATGCAACCTGGATTGACCATATCTAGACCCACAGCTGGATGAGACATAAGGGTGGACACTCTTGGGGCTGAGAGGTTTGGTGAGGTTGGGTGAGCAAACGCAGACCCTTTAAAGTAATACTGCGTGGTACCCATCGCATGGTTCCCAAATCTCCAGGTTCAAGGGCATCTTCCTACATCGAAAACATGCATGAGAAACCCAGAAGATGGTACACCGTGTGATAGGGAAAGGTTTCTAAAACGCACCTCATTTCTCATCTCCTTGTGCCCGGGTTCGCCATTCCAGCCGCTTTACTAGCAATCTCCCTACTTGGAGCATCAGCACCTTTAACCTCCTGTTCCGTACAGGTTGCAATTTGTCCTGAGGATGAACGGGTAGACCGGGAATCAGTGAGAGACTAGCTCTTGGTGTCGGGACAGGCACAGGTCACTCTATTTTCCCATCAGGAAGAAGAATTAACCACAGGCTCAGCCTGCCCCCCGGAACCAGAACAGGGCCTGAAGCCATCCTGCGCTTTTGAGGCCAGCTCCCAAAAAAGCGAGTTGTAAAATGGAGGTTCAGGGCAGTGCAATTCACAAACCTGCAGAGTTATAAATGATAACTCTCGTCCACAAATATATTGAGGGAAGGCAAAGAAGAGGATTTGAAATCAAGGCAGAATTGCACGAAACAGATTTCAGGAGGTAGATACGAATCGCCTTTAAAGCACATGAAAAGCGGCAAAACGTTGACAATGATGCCCTTGGCCAAAAAGGGCGTATGCGTTTTTTCCTGAATATATTCAGGAAAAAACGCATACGCCCTTTTTGGCCAACCAAGCAACCTGGAAAGGCAAATCAGCGCTACAGAGAAGTCTCGCTTCCCATCGGTCAAAAGGGCCATGCTGAAAAAAGTGTCAAAACCAGAAATGCAGGACAGGCCATGGAGAAATGGGAGCCTTGCTACACTGATGGGCGGGATGTAAATTGCCAACAGCCACTCTGGAGAAGTGTACGGTGTGTCCTGAAACATCTGAAAAACACAGCTTAGAGAGCATAGGGCACTTCCACTCATGGGGGTATAAATTGGGAAAATTAAAACTCAGCAAGACACAAGCACCCCAAAGTTTAGGGCTGCTCTGTTGACAAGGACCTCCACTTCATTCCACCTTCAATATCCCAGGAAAGAGAAAAATGGATAAAGAAGTTGTGGTCCTTATGTACAATGGAATATCACTCAGCCATGAAATCAATGTCATAAGGTTAGTAGCAGCATGATGAGTGGATTTAGGTACGACGATTCTAAGTGAAATAAGTCACACAGAAAAGGACACTTCTCATAAGGTATCACTGATAGAGGGAATGTAAAAACCGTTACACTGGAACTGAATTACAAAACAGAACAGAGTCACACATGCAGAAAACACACTATGGCTGCTTAACGGGAAAGGTGAGGTGGGGTGATACATAAAACAAGGGTATCAAATTAGCTCAGATACCGTTCCATAAACCCAATATGTAATAGACAAGACCTACTCCTTGCTCAGAGAACTGGACTCAACACGCCCTATTTACCGCACAAGAATATATCTGACTAGTAATAATCTTAAAACCTATGTATTGATATCTCTCTGTTAGTGTGTCAAGTGGGTAAAAAGCGGCATAAACACAGCAGTGAAAAGCAGCTAAACCCCATTATAAAAATAAATTACTTTGAAAAACCCATGAAACAAAGACAGTGAAAGAGAGAGAAATTCTTACACAATGCGTTCAGGGGCTGTGATGCAACCTGGATTGACCATATCTAGACCCACAGCTGGATGAGACATAAGGGTGGACACTCTTGGGGCTGAGAGGTTTGGTGAGGTTGGGTGAGCAAACGCAGACCCTTTAAAGTAATACTGCGTGGTACCCATCGCATGGGTCCCAAATCTCCAGGTTCAAGGGCATCTTCCTACATCGAAAACATGCATGAGAAACCCAGAAGATGGTACACCGTGTGATGGGGAAAGGTTTCTAAAACGCACCTCATTTCTCATCTCCTTGTGCCCGGGTTCGCCATTCCAGCCGCTTTACTAGCAGTCTCCCTACTTGGAGCATCAGCACCTTTAACCTCCTGTTCCGTACAGGTTGCAATTTGCCCTGAGGATGAACGGGAAGACGTGGAACCAACGAGAGACTAGCTCTTGGTGTTGGGACAGGCACAGGTCACTCTATTTTCCCATCAGGAAGAAGAATTAACCACAGGCTCAGCCTGCCCCCCGGAACCAGAACAGGGCCTGAAGCCATCCTGCGCTTTTGCGGCCAGCTCCCAAAAAAGCGAGTTGTAAAATGGAGGTTCAGGGCAGTGCAATTCACAAACCTGCAGAGTTATAAATGATAACTCTCGTCCACAAATATATTGAGGGAAGGCAAAGAAGAGGATTTGAAAATAAGGCAGAATTGCAGGAAACAGATTTCAGGAGGTAGATTCGAATCGCCTTTAAAGCACATGAAAAGCGGCAAAACGTTGACAATGATGCCCTTGGCCAAAAAGGGCGTATGCGTTTTTTCCTGAATATATTCAGGAAAAAACGCATACGCCCTTTTTGGCCAACCAAGCAACCTGGAAAGGCAAATCAGCGCTCCAAAGTAGTCTCGCTCCCCATCGGTCAAAAGGGCCATGCTGAAAAAAGTGTCAAAACCAGAAATGCAGGACAGGCCATGGAGAAATGAGAGCCTTGCTACACTGATGGGCGGGATGTAAATTGCCAACAGCCACTCTGGAGAAGTGTACGGTGTGTCCTGAAACATCTGAAAAACACAGCTTAGAGAGCATAGGGCACTTCCACTCATGGGGGTATAAATTGGGAAAATGAAAAATCAGCAAGACACAAGCACCCCAAAGTTGAGGGCTGCTCTGTTGACAAGGACCTCCACTTCATTCCACCTTAAATATCCAAGGAAAGAGAAAAATGGATAAAGAAGTTGTGGTCCTTATGTACAATGGAATATCACTCAGCCATGAAATCAATGTCATAAGGTTAGTAGCAGCATGATGAGTGGATTTAGGTACGACGATTCTAAGTGAAATAAGTCACACAGAAAAGGACACTTCTCATAAGGTATCACTTTTAGAGGGAATGTAAAAACCGTTACACTTGAACTGAATTACAAAACAGAACAGAGTCACACATGCAGAAAACAGACTATGGCTGCTTAACGGGAAAGGTGAGGTGGGGTGATACATAAAACAAGGGTATCAAATTAGCTCAGATACCGTTCCATAAACCCAATATGTAGTAGACAAGACCTACTCCTTGCTCAGAGAACTGGACTCAACACGCCCTATTCACCGCACAAGAATATATCTGACTAGTAATAATCTTAAAACCTATGTATTGATATCTCTCTGTTAGTGTGTCAAGTGGGTGTAAAGCGGCATAAACACAGCAGTGAAAAGCAGCTAAACCCCATTATGAAAATAAATTACTTTGAAAAACCCATGAAACAACGACAGTGAAAGAGATAGAAATTCTTACACAATGAGTTCAGGGGCTGTGATGCAAGCTGGATTGACCATATCTAGACCCACAGCTGGATGAGACATAAGGGTGGACACTCTTGGGGCTGAGAGGTTTGGTGAGGTTGGGTGAGCAAACGCAGACCCTTTAAAGTAATACTGCGTGGTACCCATCGCATGGTTCCCAAATCTCCAGGTTCAAGGGCATCTTCCTACATCGAAAACATGCATGAGAAACCCAGAAGATGGTACACCGTGTGATAGGGAAAGGTTTCTAAAACGCACCTCATTTCTCATCTCCTTGTGCCCGGGTTCGCCATTCCAGCCGCTTTACTAGCAATCTCCCTACTTGGAGCATCAGCACCTTTAACCTCCTGTTCCGTACAGGTTGCAATTTGTCCTGAGGATGAACGGGTAGACCGGGAACCAGTGAGAGACTAGCTCTTGGTGTTGGGACAGGCACAGGTCACTCTATTTTCCCATCAGGAAGAAGAATTAACCACAGGCTCAGCCTGCCCCCCGGAACCAGAACAGGGCCTGAAGCCATCCTGTGCTTTTGCGGCCAGCTCCCAAAAAAGCGAGTTGTAAAATGGAGCTTCAGGGCACTGCAATTCACAAACCTGCAGAGTTATAAATGATAACTCTCGTCCACAAATATATTGAGGGAAGGCAAAGAAGAGGATTTGAAATCAAGGCAGAATTGCACGAAACAGATTTCAGGAGGTAGATACGAATCGCCTTTAAAGCACATGAATAGCGGCAAAACGTTGACAATGATGCCCTTGGCCAAAAAGGGCGTATGCGGTTTTTCCTGAATATATTCAGGAAAAAACGCATACGCCCTTTTTGGCCAACCAAGCAACCTGGAAAGGCAAATCTGCGCTACAGAGAAGTCTCGCTTCCCATCGGTCAAAAGGGCCATGCTGAAAAAAGTGTCAAAACCAGAAATGCAGGACAGGCCATGGAGAAATGGGAGCCTTGCTACACTGATGGGCGGGATGTAAATTGCCAACAGCCACTCTGGAGAAGTGTACGGTGTGTCCTGAAACATCTGAAAAACACAGCTTAGAGAGCATAGGGCACTTCCACTCATGGGGGTATAAATTGGGAAAATTAAAAATCAGCAAGACACAAGCACCCCAAAGTTTAGGGCTGCTCTGTTGACAAGGACCTCCACTTCATTCCACCTTCAATATCCCAGGAAAGAGAAAAATGGATAAAGAAGTTGTGGTCCTTATGTACAATGGAATATCACTCAGCCATGAAATCAATGTCATAAGGTTAGTAGCAGCATGATGAGTGGATTTAGGTACGACGATTCTAAGTGAAATAAGTCACACAGAAAAGGACACTTCTCATAAGGTATCACTGATAGAGGGAATGTAAAAACCGTTACACTTGAACTGAATTACAAAACAGAACAGAGTCACACATGCAGAAAACACACTATGGCTGCTTAACGGGAAAGGTGAGGTGGGGTGATACATAAAACAAGGGTATCAAATTAGCTCAGATACCGTTCCATAAACCCAATATGTAGTAGACAAGACCTACTCCTTGCTCAGAGAACTGGACTCAACACGCCCTATTCACCGCACAAGAATATATCTGACTAGTAATAATCTTAAAACCTATGTATTGATATCTCTCTGTTAGTGTGTCAAGTGGGTGTAAAGCGGCATAAAAACAGCTGTGAAAAGCAGCTAAACCCCACTATAAAAATAAATTACTTTGAAAAACCCATGAAACAAAGACAGTGAAAGAGAGAGAAATTCTTACACAATGCGTTCAGGGGCTGTGATGCAAGCTGGATTGACCATATCTAGACCCACAGCTGGATGAGACATAAGGGTGGACACTCTTGGGGCTGAGAGGTTTGGTGAGGTTGAGTGAGCAAACGCAGACCCTTTAAAGTAATACTGCGTGGTACCCATTGCATGGGTCCCAAATCTCCACGTTCAAGGGCATCTTCCTACATCAAAAACATGCATGAGAAACCCAGAAGATGGTACACCATGTGATGGGGAAAGGTTTCTAAAACGCACCTCATTTCTCCTGTCCTTGTGCTCGGGTTCGCCATTCCAGCCGCTTTAGTAGCAATCGCCCTCAATGGAAAATCATCACCTTTAACCTCCTGTTCCATACAGCTTGCAATTTGTCCTGAGGATGAACGGAAAAACGGGGAGCCAATGAGAGATTAGCTCTTGGTGTTGGGACAGGCACAGGTCACTCTATTTTCCCATCAGGAAGAAGAAATAACCACAGGCTCAGCCTGCCGCCCGGAACAAGAATAGTGCCTGAGGCCATCCTCCGCTTTTGCGGAGAGCTCCCAAAAAAGCGAGTTGAAAAATGGAGCTCAGGGGCATTGCAATTCACAAACCAGCCGAGTTATAAATGATAACTCTCGTCCAAAAATATATTGAGGGAAGGCAACGAAGAGGATTTGAAAGCAAGGCAGAATTGCAGGAAACAGATTTCAGGAGGTAGATTTGAATCGCCTTTAAAGCACATGAAAAGCGGCAAAACGTCGAAAATGATGCCCTTGGCCAAAAAGGGCGTATGCGGTTTTTCCTGAATATATTCAGGAAAAAACGCATACGCCCTTTTTGGCCAACCAAGCAACCTGGAAAGGCAAATCAACGCTACAGAGAAGTCTCGTTTCCCATCGGTCAAAAGGGCCATGCTGAAAAAAGTGTCAAAACCAGAAATGCAGGACAGGCCATGGAGAAATGGGAGCCTTGCTACACTGATGGGCGGGATGTAAACTGCCAACAGCCACACTGGAGAAGTGTACGGTGACTCCTGAAACATCTGAAAAACACAGCTTAGAGAACATAGGGCACTTCCACTCATGGGGGTATAAATTGGGAAAATGAAAAATCAGCAAGACACAAGCACCCCAAAGTTTAGGGCTGCTCTGTTGACAAGGACCTCCACTTCATTCCACCTTAAATATCCCAGGAAAGAGAAAAATGTATATAGAAGTTGTGGTCCTTATGTACAATGGAATATCACTCAGCCATGAAATCAATGTCATAAGGCTAGTAGAAGCATGATGACTGGATTTAGGTACGACAATTCTAAGTGAAATAAGTCACACAGAAAAGGACACTTCAAATAAGGTATCACTTATAGAAGGAATGTAAAAACCGTTACACTTGAACTGAATTACAAAACAGAACAGAGTCACACATGCAGAAAACACACTATGGCTGCTTGACGGGAAATGTGAGGTGGGGTGATACATAAAACAAGGGTTTCAAATGAGCTCAGATACCATTCCATAAACACAATATGTAATAGACAAGACCTACTCCTTGCTCAGAGAATTGGACTCAACACACCCTATTCACCGCACAAGAATATATCTGACTAGTAATAATCTTAAAACCTATGTATTGACACCTCTCTGTTAGTGTGTCAAGTGGGTGTAAAGCGGCATAAACACAGCAGTGAAAAGCAGCTAAACCCCATTATAAAAATAAATTACTTTGAAAAACCCATGAAACAAAGACAGTGAAAGAGAGAGAAATTATTACACAATGCGTTCAGGGGCTGTGATGCAACCTGGATTGACCATATCTAGACCCACAGCTGGATGAGACATAAGGGTGGACACTCTTGGGGCTGAGAGGTTTGGTGAGGTTGGGTGAGCAAACGCAGACCCTTTAAAGTAATACTGTGTGGTACCCATCGCACGGGTCCCAAATCTCCAGGTTCAAGGGCATCTTCCTACATCGAAAACATGCATGAGAAACCCAGAAGATGGTACACCGTGTGATGGGGAAAGGTTTCTAAAACGCACCTCATTTCTCATCTCCTTGTGCCCGGGTTCGCCATTCCAGCCGCTTTACTAGCAAGCTCCCTACTTGGAGCATCAGCACCTTTAACCTCCTGTTCCGTACAGGTTGCAATTTGTCCTGAGGAGGAACGGGAAGACGGGGAACCAACGAGAGACTAGCTCTTGGTGTTGGGACAGGCACAGGTCACTCTATTTTCCCATCAGGAAGAAGAATTAACCACAGGCTCAGCCTGCCCCCTAGAACCAGAACAGGGCCTGAAGCCATCCTGCGCTTTTGCGGCCAGCTCCCAAAAAAGCGAGTTGTAAAATGGAGGTTCAGGGCAGTGCAATTCACAAACCTGCAGAGTTATAAATGATAACTCTCGTCCACAAATATATTGAGGGAAGGCAAAGAAGAGGATTTGAAATCAAAGCAGAATTGCAGGGAACAGATTTCAGGAGGTAGATTCGAATCGCCTTTAAAGCACATGAAAAGCGGCAAAACGTTGACAATGATGCCCTTGGCCAAAAAGGGCGTATGCGTTTTTTCCTGAATATATTCAGGAAAAAACGCATACGCCCTTTTTGGCCAACCAAGCAACCTGGAAAGGCAAATCAGCGCTCCAAAGAAGTCTCGCTCCCCATCGGTCAAAAGGGCCATGCTGAAAAAAGTGTCAAAACCAGAAATGCAGGACAGGCCATGGAGAAATGAGAGCCTTGCTACACTGATGGGCGGGATGTAAATTGCCAACAGCCACTCTGGAGAAGTGTACGGTGTGTCCTGAAACATCTGAAAAACACAGCTTAGAGAGCATAGGGCACTTCCACTCATGGGGGTATAAATTGGGAAAATGAAAAATCAGCAAGACACAAGCACCCCAAAGTTGAGGGCTGCTCTGTTGACAAGGACCTCCACTTCATTCCACCTTAAATATCCAAGGAAAGAGAAAAATGGATAAAGAAGTTGTGGTCCTTATGTACAATGGAATATCACTCAGCCATGAAATCAATGTCATAAGGTTAGTAGCAGCATGATGAGTGGATTTAGGTACGACGATTCTAAGTGAAATAAGTCACACAGAAAAGGACACTTCTCATAAGGTATCACTTTTAGAGGGAATGTAAAAACCGTTACACTTGAACTGAATTACAAAACAGAACAGAGTCACACATGCAGAAAACAGACTATGGCTGCTTAACGGGAAAGGTGAGGTGGGGTGATACATAAAACAAGGGTATCAAATTAGCTCAGATACCGTTCCATAAACCCAATATGTAGTAGACAAGACCTACTCCTTGCTCAGAGAACTGGACTCAACACGCCCTATTCACCGCACAAGAATATATCTGACTAGTAATAATCTTAAAACCTATGTATTGATATCTCTCTGTTAGTGTGTCAAGTGGGTGTAAAGCGGCATAAACACAGCAGTGAAAAGCAGCTAAACCCCATTATGAAAATAAATTACTTTGAAAAACCCATGAAACAACGACAGTGAAAGAGATAGAAATTCTTACACAATGAGTTCAGGGGCTGTGATGCAACCTGGATTGACCATATCTAGACCCACAGCTGGATGAGACATAAGGGTGGACACTCTTGGGGCTGAGAGGTTTGGTGAGGTTGGGTGAGCAAACGCAGACCCTTTAAAGTAATACTGCGTGGTACCCATCGCATGGTTCCCAAATCTCCAGGTTCAAGGGCATCTTCCTACATCGAAAACATGCATGAGAAACCCAGAAGATGGTACACCGTGTGATAGGGAAAGGTTTCTAAAACGCACCTCATTTCTCATCTCCTTGTGCCCGGGTTCGCCATTCCAGCCGCTTTACTAGCAATCTCCCTACTTGGAGCATCAGCACCTTTAACCTCCTGTTCCGTACAGGTTGCAATTTGTCCTGAGGATGAACGGGTAGACCGGGAATCAGTGAGAGACTAGCTCTTGGTGTCGGGACAGGCACAGGTCACTCTATTTTCCCATCAGGAAGAAGAATTAACCACAGGCTCAGCCTGCCCCCCGGAACCAGAACAGGGCCTGAAGCCATCCTGCGCTTTTGAGGCCAGCTCCCAAAAAAGCGAGTTGTAAAATGGAGGTTCAGGGCAGTGCAATTCACAAACCTGCAGAGTTATAAATGATAACTCTCGTCCACAAATATATTGAGGGAAGGCAAAGAAGAGGATTTGAAATCAAGGCAGAATTGCACGAAACAGATTTCAGGAGGTAGATACGAATCGCCTTTAAAGCACATGAAAAGCGGCAAAACGTTGACAATGATGCCCTTGGCCAAAAAGGGCGTATGCGTTTTTTCCTGAATATATTCAGGAAAAAACGCATACGCCCTTTTTGGCCAACCAAGCAACCTGGAAAGGCAAATCAGCGCTACAGAGAAGTCTCGCTTCCCATCGGTCAAAAGGGCCATGCTGAAAAAAGTGTCAAAACCAGAAATGCAGGACAGGCCATGGAGAAATGGGAGCCTTGCTACACTGATGGGCGGGATGTAAATTGCCAACAGCCACTCTGGAGAAGTGTACGGTGTGTCCTGAAACATCTGAAAAACACAGCTTAGAGAGCATAGGGCACTTCCACTCATGGGGGTATAAATTGGGAAAATTAAAACTCAGCAAGACACAAGCACCCCAAAGTTTAGGGCTGCTCTGTTGACAAGGACCTCCACTTCATTCCACCTTCAATATCCCAGGAAAGAGAAAAATGGATAAAGAAGTTGTGGTCCTTATGTACAATGGAATATCACTCAGCCATGAAATCAATGTCATAAGGTTAGTAGCAGCATGATGAGTGGATTTAGGTACGACGATTCTAAGTGAAATAAGTCACACAGAAAAGGACACTTCTCATAAGGTATCACTGATAGAGGGAATGTAAAAACCGTTACACTGGAACTGAATTACAAAACAGAACAGAGTCACACATGCAGAAAACACACTATGGCTGCTTAACGGGAAAGGTGAGGTGGGGTGATACATAAAACAAGGGTATCAAATTAGCTCAGATACCGTTCCATAAACCCAATATGTAATAGACAAGACCTACTCCTTGCTCAGAGAACTGGACTCAACACGCCCTATTTACCGCACAAGAATATATCTGACTAGTAATAATCTTAAAACCTATGTATTGATATCTCTCTGTTAGTGTGTCAAGTGGGTAAAAAGCGGCATAAACACAGCAGTGAAAAGCAGCTAAACCCCATTATAAAAATAAATTACTTTGAAAAACCCATGAAACAAAGACAGTGAAAGAGAGAGAAATTCTTACACAATGCGTTCAGGGGCTGTGATGCAACCTGGATTGACCATATCTAGACCCACAGCTGGATGAGACATAAGGGTGGACACTCTTGGGGCTGAGAGGTTTGGTGAGGTTGGGTGAGCAAACGCAGACCCTTTAAAGTAATACTGCGTGGTACCCATCGCATGGGTCCCAAATCTCCAGGTTCAAGGGCATCTTCCTACATCGAAAACATGCATGAGAAACCCAGAAGATGGTACACCGTGTGATGGGGAAAGGTTTCTAAAACGCACCTCATTTCTCATCTCCTTGTGCCCGGGTTCGCCATTCCAGCCGCTTTACTAGCAGTCTCCCTACTTGGAGCATCAGCACCTTTAACCTCCTGTTCCGTACAGGTTGCAATTTGTCCTGAGGATGAACGGGAAGACGTGGAACCAACGAGAGACTAGCTCTTGGTGTTGGGACAGGCACAGGTCACTCTATTTTCCCATCAGGAAGAAGAATTAACCACAGGCTCAGCCTGCCCCCCGGAACCAGAACAGGGCCTGAAGCCATCCTGCGCTTTTGCGGCCAGCTCCCAAAAAAGCGAGTTGTAAAATGGAGGTTCAGGGCAGTGCAATTCACAAACCTGCAGAGTTATAAATGATAACTCTCGTCCACAAATATATTGAGGGAAGGCAAAGAAGAGGATTTGAAAATAAGGCAGAATTGCAGGAAACAGATTTCAGGAGGTAGATTCGAATCGCCTTTAAAGCACATGAAAAGCGGCAAAACGTTGACAATGATGCCCTTGGCCAAAAAGGGCGTATGCGTTTTTTCCTGAATATATTCAGGAAAAAACGCATACGCCCTTTTTGGCCAACCAAGCAACCTGGAAAGGCAAATCAGCGCTCCAAAGTAGTCTCGCTCCCCATCGGTCAAAAGGGCCATGCTGAAAAAAGTGTCAAAACCAGAAATGCAGGACAGGCCATGGAGAAATGAGAGCCTTGCTACACTGATGGGCGGGATGTAAATTGCCAACAGCCACTCTGGAGAAGTGTACGGTGTGTCCTGAAACATCTGAAAAACACAGCTTAGAGAGCATAGGGCACTTCCACTCATGGGGGTATAAATTGGGAAAATGAAAAATCAGCAAGACACAAGCACCCCAAAGTTGAGGGCTGCTCTGTTGACAAGGACCTCCACTTCATTCCACCTTCAATATCCCAGGAAAGAGAAAAATGGATAAAGAAGTTGTGGTCCTTATGTACAATGGAATATCACTCAGCCATGAAATCAATGTCATAAGGTTAGTAGCAGCATGATGAGTGGATTTAGGTACGACGATTCTAAGTGAAATAAGTCACACAGAAAAGGACACTTCTCATAAGGTATCACTTTTAGAGGGAATGTAAAAACCGTTACACTTGAACTGAATTACAAAACAGAACAGAGTCACACATGCAGAAAACAGACTATGGCTGCTTAACGGGAAAGGTGAGGTGGGGTGATACATAAAACAAGGGTATCAAATTAGCTCAGATACCGTTCCATAAACCCAATATGTAGTAGACAAGACCTACTCCTTGCTCAGAGAACTGGACTCAACACGCCCTATTCACCGCACAAGAATATATCTGACTAGTAATAATCTTAAAACCTATGTATTGATATCTCTCTGTTAGTGTGTCAAGTGGGTGTAAAGCGGCATAAACACAGCAGTGAAAAGCAGCTAAACCCCATTATGAAAATAAATTACTTTGAAAAACCCATGAAACAACGACAGTGAAAGAGATAGAAATTCTTACACAATGAGTTCAGGGGCTGTGATGCAAGCTGGATTGACCATATCTAGACCCACAGCTGGATGAGACATAAGGGTGGACACTCTTGGGGCTGAGAGGTTTGGTGAGGTTGGGTGAGCAAACGCAGACCCTTTAAAGTAATACTGCGTGGTACCCATCGCATGGTTCCCAAATCTCCAGGTTCAAGGGCATCTTCCTACATCGAAAACATGCATGAGAAACCCAGAAGATGGTACACCGTGTGATAGGGAAAGGTTTCTAAAACGCACCTCATTTCTCATCTCCTTGTGCCCGGGTTCGCCATTCCAGCCGCTTTACTAGCAATCTCCCTACTTGGAGCATCAGCACCTTTAACCTCCTGTTCCGTACAGGTTGCAATTTGTCCTGAGGATGAACGGGTAGACCGGGAACCAGTGAGAGACTAGCTCTTGGTGTTGGGACAGGCACAGGTCACTCTATTTTCCCATCAGGAAGAAGAATTAACCACAGGCTCAGCCTGCCCCCCGGAACCAGAACAGGGCCTGAAGCCATCCTGTGCTTTTGCGGCCAGCTCCCAAAAAAGCGAGTTGTAAAATGGAGCTTCAGGGCACTGCAATTCACAAACCTGCAGAGTTATAAATGATAACTCTCGTCCACAAATATATTGAGGGAAGGCAAAGAAGAGGATTTGAAATCAAGGCAGAATTGCACGAAACAGATTTCAGGAGGTAGATACGAATCGCCTTTAAAGCACATGAATAGCGGCAAAACGTTGACAATGATGCCCTTGGCCAAAAAGGGCGTATGCGGTTTTTCCTGAATATATTCAGGAAAAAACGCATACGCCCTTTTTGGCCAACCAAGCAACCTGGAAAGGCAAATCAGCGCTACAGAGAAGTCTCGCTTCCCATCGGTCAAAAGGGCCATGCTGAAAAAAGTGTCAAAACCAGAAATGCAGGACAGGCCATGGAGAAATGGGAGCCTTGCTACACTGATGGGCGGGATGTAAATTGCCAACAGCCACTCTGGAGAAGTGTACGGTGTGTCCTGAAACATCTGAAAAACACAGCTTAGAGAGCATAGGGCACTTCCACTCATGGGGGTATAAATTGGGAAAATTAAAAATCAGCAAGACACAAGCACCCCAAAGTTTAGGGCTGCTCTGTTGACAAGGACCTCCACTTCATTCCACCTTCAATATCCCAGGAAAGAGAAAAATGGATAAAGAAGTTGTGGTCCTTATGTACAATGGAATATCACTCAGCCATGAAATCAATGTCATAAGGTTAGTAGCAGCATGATGAGTGGATTTAGGTACGACGATTCTAAGTGAAATAAGTCACACAGAAAAGGACACTTCTCATAAGGTATCACTGATAGAGGGAATGTAAAAACCGTTACACTTGAACTGAATTACAAAACAGAACAGAGTCACACATGCAGAAAACACACTATGGCTGCTTAACGGGAAAGGTGAGGTGGGGTGATACATAAAACAAGGGTATCAAATTAGCTCAGATACCGTTCCATAAACCCAATATGTAGTAGACAAGACCTACTCCTTGCTCAGAGAACTGGACTCAACACGCCCTATTCACCGCACAAGAATATATCTGACTAGTAATAATCTTAAAACCTATGTATTGATATCTCTCTGTTAGTGTGTCAAGTGGGTGTAAAGCGGCATAAAAACAGCTATGAAAAGCAGCTAAACCCCACTATAAAAATAAATTACTTTGAAAAACCCATGAAACAAAGACAGTGAAAGAGAGAGAAATTCTTACACAATGCGTTCAGGGGCTGTGATGCAAGCTGGATTGACCATATCTAGACCCACAGCTGGATGAGACATAAGGGTGGACACTCTTGGGGCTGAGAGGTTTGGTGAGGTTGGGTGAGCAAACGCAGACCCTTTAAAGTAATACTGCGTGGTACCCATTGCATGGGTCCCAAATCTCCACGTTCAAGGGCATCTTCCTACATCAAAAACATGCATGAGAAACCCAGAAGATGGTACACCATGTGATGGGGAAAGGTTTCTAAAACGCACCTCATTTCTCCTGTCCTTGTGCTCGGGTTCGCCATTCCAGCCGCTTTAGTAGCAATCGCCCTCAATGGAAAATCATCACCTTTAACCTCCTGTTCCATACAGCTTGCAATTTGTCCTGAGGATGAACGGAAAAACGGGGAGCCAATGAGAGATTAGCTCTTGGTGTTGGGACAGGCTCAGGTCACTCTATTTTCCCATCAGGAAGAAGAAATAACCACAGGCTCAGCCTGCCGCCCGGAACAAGAATAGTGCCTGAGGCCATCCTGCGCTTTTGCGGAGAGCTCCCAAAAAAGCGAGTTGAAAAATGGAGCTCAGGAGCATTGCAATTCACAAACCAGCCGAGTTATAAATGATAACTCTCGTCCAAAAATATATTGAGGGAAGGGAACGAAGAGGATTTGAAAGCAAGGCAGAATTGCAGGAAACAGATTTCAGGAGGTAGATATGAATCGCCTTTAAAGCACATGAAAAGCGACAAAACGTCGAAAATGATGCCCTTGGCCAAAAAGGGCGTATGCGGTTTTTCCTGAATATATTCAGGAAAAAACGCATACGCCCTTTTTGGCCAACCAAGCAACCTGGAAAGGCAAATCAACGCTACAGAGAAGTCTCGTTTCCCATCGGTCAAACGGGCCATGCTGAAAAAAGTGTCAAAACCAGAAATGCAGGACAGGCCATGGAGAAATGGGAGCCTTGCTACACTGATGGGCGGGATGTAAACTGCCAACAGCCACACTGGAGAAGTGTACGGTGACTCCTGAAACATCTGAAAAACACAGCTTAGAGAACATAGGGCACTTCCACTCATGGGGGTATAAATTGGGAAAATGAAAAATCAGCAAGACACAAGCACCCCAAAGTTTAGGGCTGCTCTGTTGACAAGGACCTCCACTTCATTCCACCTTAAATATCCCAGGAAAGAGAAAAATGTATATAGAAGTTGTGGTCCTTATGTACAATGGAATATCACTCAGCCATGAAATCAATGTCATAAGGCTAGTAGAAGCATGATGACTGGATTTAGGTACGACGATTCTAAGTGAAATAAGTCACACAGAAAAGGACACTTCAAATAAGGTATCACTTATAGAAGGAATGTAAAAACCGTTACACTTGAACTGAATTACAAAACAGAACAGAGTCACACATGCAGAAAACACACTATGGCTGCTTAACGGGAAAGGTGAGGTGGGGTGATACATAAAACAAGGGTTTCAAATGAGCTCAGATACCATTCCATAAACACAATATGTAATAGACAAGACCTACTCCTTGCTCAGAGAATTGGACTCAACACACCCTATTCACCGCACAAGAATATATCTGACTAGTAATAATCTTAAAACCTATGTATTGACACCTCTCTGTTAGTGTGTCAAGTGGGTGTAAAGCGGCATAAACACAGCAGTGAAAAGCAGCTAAACCCCATTATAAAAATAAATTACTTTGAAAAACCCATGAAACAAAGACAGTGAAAGAGAGAGAAATTCTTACACAATGCGTTCAGGGGCTGTGATGCAACCTGGATTGACCATATCTAGACCCACAGCTGGATGAGACATAAGGGTGGACACTCTTGGGGCTGAGAGGTTTGGTGAGGTTGGGTGAGCAAACGCAGACCCTTTAAAGTAATACTGTGTGGTACCCATCGCACGGGTCCCAAATCTCCAGGTTCAAGGGCATCTTCCTACATCGAAAACATGCATGAGAAACCCAGAAGATGGTACACCGTGTGATGGGGAAAGGTTTCTAAAACGCACCTCATTTCTCATCTCCTTGTGCCCGGGTTCGCCATTCCAGCCGCTTTATTAGCAATCTCCCTACTTGGAGCATCAGCACCTTTAACCTCCTGTTTCGTACAGGTTGCAATTTGTCCTGAGGATGAACGGGAAGACGGGGAACCAACGAGAGACTAGCTCTTGGTGTCGGGACAGGCACAGGTCACTCTATTTTCCCATCAGGAAGAAGAATTAACCACAGGCTCAGCCTGCCCCCCGGAACCAGAACAGGGCCTGAAGCCATCCTGCGCTTTTGCGGCCAGCTCCCAAAAAAGCGAGTTGTAAAATGGAGGTTCAGGGCACTGCAATTCACAAACCTGCAGAGTTATAAATGATAACTCTCGTCCACAAATATATTGAGGGAAGGCAAAGAAGAGGATTTGAAATCAAGGCAGAATTGCAGGAAACAGATTTCAGGAGGTAGATTCGAATCGCCTTTAAAGCACATGAAAAGCGGCAAAACGTTGACAATGATGCCCTTGGCCAAAAAGGGCGTATGCGTTTTTTCCTGAATATATTCAGGAAAAAACGCATACGCCCTTTTTGGCCAACCAAGCAACCTGGAAAGGCAAATCAGCGCTACAGAGAAGTCTCGCTTCCCATCGGTCAAAAGGGCCATGCTGAAAAAAGTGTCAAAACCAGAAATGCAGGACAGGCCATGGAGAAATGGGAGCCTTGCTACACTGATGGGCGGGATGTAAATTGCCAACAGCCACTCTGGAGAAGTGTACGGTGTGTCCTGAAACATCTGAAAAACACAGCTTAGAGAGCATAGGGCACTTCCACTCATGGGGGTATAAATTGGGAAAATTAAAAATCAGCAAGACACAAGCACCCCAAAGTTGAGGGCTGCTCTGTTGACAAGGACCTCCACTTCATTCCACCTTCAATATCCCAGGAAAGAGAAAAATGGATAAAGAAGTTGTGGTCCTTATGTACAATGGAATATCACTCAGCCATGAAATCAATGTCATAAGGTTAGTAGCAGCATGATGAGTGGATTTAGGTACGACGATTCTAAGTGAAATAAGTCACACAGAAAAGGACACTTCTCATAAGGTATCACTTTTAGAGGGAATGTAAAAACCGTTACACTTGAACTGAATTACAAAACAGAACAGAGTCACACATGCAAAAACACACTATGGCTGCTTAACGGGAAAGGTGAGGTGGGGTGATACATAAAACAAGGGTTTCAAATTAGCTCAGATACCGTTCCATAAACCCAATATGTAATAGACAAGACCTACTCCTTGCTCAGAGAACTGGACTCAACACGCCCTATTCACCGCACAAGAATATATCTGACTAGTAATAATCGTAAAACATATGTATTGATATCTCTCTGTTAGTGTGTCAAGTGGGTGGAAAGCGGCATAAACACAGCCGTGAAAAGGAGCTAAACCCCATTATGAAAATAAATTACTTTGAAAAACCCATGAAAGAAAGACAATGAAAGAGGGAGAAATTCTTACACAATGCGTTCAGGGGCTGTGATGCAACCTGGATTGACCATATCTAGACCCACAGCTGGATGAGACATAAGGGTGGACACTGTTGCGGCTGAGAGGTTTGGTGAGGTTGGGTGAGCAAACGCAGACCCTTTAAAGTAATACTGCGTGGTACCCATCGCATGGGTCCCAAATCTCCAGGTTCAAGGGCATCTTCCTACATCGAAAACATGCATGAGAAACCCAGAAGATGGTACACCGTGTGATGGGGAAAGGTTTCTAAAACGCACCTCATTTCTCATCTCCTTGTGCCCGGGTTCGCCATTCCAGCCGCTTTACTAGCAATCTCCCTACTTGGAGCATCAGCACCTTTAACCTCCTGTTCCGTACAGGTTGCAATTTGTCCTGAGGATGAACGGGAAGACGTGGAACCAACGAGAGACTAGCTCTTGGTGTTGGGACAGGCACAGGTCACTCTATTTTCCCATCAGAAAGAAGAATTAACCACAGGCTCAGCCTGCCCCACGGAACCAGAACAGGGCCTGAAGCCATCCTGCGCTTTTGCGGCCAGCTCCCAAAAAAGCGAGTTGTAAAATGGAGGTTCAGGGCAGTGCAATTCACAAACCTGCAGAGTTATAAATGATAACTCTCGTCCACAAATATATTGAGGGAAGGCAAAGAAGAGGATTTGAAATCAAGGCAGAATTGCAGGAAACAGATTTCAGGAGGTAGATTCGAATCGCCTTTAAAGCACATGAAAAGCGGCAAAACGTTGACAATGATGCCCTTGGCCAAAAAGGGCGTATGCGTTTTTTCCTGAATATATTCAGGAAAAAACGCATACGCCCTTTTTGGCCAACCAAGCAACCTGGAAAGGCAAATCAGCGCTACAAAGAAGTCTCGCTCCCCATCGGTCAAAAGGGCCATGCTGAAAAAAGTGTCAAAACCAGAAATGCAGGACAGGCCATGGAGAAATGAGAGCCTTGCTACACTGATGGGCGGGATGTAAATTGCCAACAGCCACTCTGGAGAAGTGTACGGTGTGTCCTGAAACATCTGAAAAACACAGCTTAGAGAGCATAGGGCACTTCCACTCATGGGGGTATAAATTGGGAAAATGAAAAATCAGCAAGACACAAGCACCCCAAAGTTGAGGGCTGCTCTGTTGACAAGGACCTCCACTTCATTCCACCTTCAATATCCCAGGAAAGAGAAAAATGGATAAAGAAGTGGTGGTCCTTATGTACAATGGAATATCACTCAGCCATGAAATCAATGTCATAAGGTTAGTAGCAGCATGATGAGTGGATTTAGGTACGACGATTCTAAGTGAAATAAGTCACACAGAAAAGGACACTTCTCATAAGGTATCACTTTTAGAGGGAATGTAAAAACCGTTACACTTGAACTGAATTACAAAACAGAACAGAGTCACACATGCAGAAAACAGACTATGGCTGCTTAACGGGAAAGGTGAGGTGGGGTGATACATAAAACAAGGGTATCAAATTAGCTCAGATACCGTTCCATAAACCCAATATGTAGTAGACAAGACCTACTCCTTGCTCAGAGAACTGGACTCAACACGCCCTATTCACCGCACAAGAATATATCTGACTAGTAATAATCTTAAAACCTATGTATTGATATCTCTCTGTTAGTGTGTCAAGTGGGTGTAAAGCGGCATAAACACAGCAGTGAAAAGCAGCTAAACCCCATTATGAAAATAAATTACTTTGAAAAACCCATGAAACAACGACAGTGAAAGAGATAGAAATTCTTACACAATGAGTTCAGGGGCTGTGATGCAACCTGGATTGACCATATCTAGACCCACAGCTGGATGAGACATAAGGGTGGACACTCTTGGGGCTGAGAGGTTTGGTGAGGTTGGGTGAGCAAACGCAGACCCTTTAAAGTAATACTGCGTGGTACCCATCGCATGGTTCCCAAATCTCCAGGTTCAAGGGCATCTTCCTACATCGAAAACATGCATGAGAAACCCAGAAGATGGTACACCGTGTGATAGGGAAAGGTTTCTAAAACGCACCTCATTTC